>NW_017731891.1:835842-844987 GCF_001890085.2 Hipposideros armiger
CTTAGCTGTGGAGGGCAGTGTCACTGGCCCTCATATGTGGGATCTGAACCGGGGCCCTCTGGCGTCCCAAGCCAGTTCTTAACCATCGCGCCATTCGGCCGGCCCCTGTATTGTATTTCTTTAACATTTGACAGTCATTTCATTCCTTCAAATAGTCAGTGTCTGAGCACCTGTCATGTGTATGTCCAGGGTGACTGGAGGAACCCAGTGCTCCGAGAGCACTGAGGAGTGACCACCAAGCCAGGCCTGGGGGACAGGAAAGGCTTCTGGCGACATGGCATCTCAACCAAGACCTGAAGGACAGACAAGGAGCCAGGCGAAGGGAAAGGAAGAAAGGTGTAGAGGACTGGAGGCAGGAGAGAGCCTCTTCCTGGGAACTGCCAGTGGGGGTGGCTGGAATGGTAGAGGAACAGCTGGACAAGAGACTGAGCCGAAGAGGCACACGGGGCACATGATGGGGCTCACATGCGTGGTTAAGGAACGCATAAGGACAACAGCAAATCACTGGGAGGTTTTCAACTACGGAGGAATACAATCCGATCTGTGGGAAAATATTTGGAAGGAGACAACGCTGGAAGCAGGAGGGCAAAGAGGAGACTATCACAGTGCTTTAGACGAAAGACAGCCGTGGCCTGAACAAGTGTGGTAGCAGCGGGAGGGGGCGGTGTGTGAGGCCACCAGAGGCTGTAGAGCTAGAAGCAAGAGGACAGAGATTGGGTATGAGGATGAGGGAGGGGAAGGAGTCACAGAGGATGCCCAGGCCTCTGCTTCAGAAGATGGCATCGGATGGTGCCGTGCACAGAGACAGACAGGCACAGAGAAAGGGGAAGAATCTGGGAGGGGAGCATGGCGGAAAGCTGATGGGCAGGACACAGGCAGGTTGGCTTTGAGTCTTTGCTCACCCAAGAGACAGATTCCAACAGGCAGGTGAACACAGAGATCTAAGGGAGGTTTGAGAATGAAGACATGAGGGAGATGAGATGCCCTAGCGACAGTGTGTAACACACCATGACAACAGACAATAGGGACAACACTGAAACCCCAAGAATCATCACTATTTAAGGAATGAGGGGAGCAAAGAAAGTCCATGAAGAAGACAGCAAGCAGCAGCTAGGAAAGAAATGACCACTTGCCAGACTGCGCACCCATGCAGACGCTCCCATCACCCAAGACTTGGGATGGAGAAAGAACACATGTCCCTGGCAGAGGGACGGAGGAACAGGCCCGTCTCGCTGAAAAGAGGCAGGTGAGGTGGGAAACTCCAGTGGCCTTTAGAAGGCGCCACAGATCTGTCCATACCAGCAGAGGCCCAGACGCAGGAGGGCCCTACAGGAGGTGGAGGCTGACTGGGGGCCCTGGCACCAGCACGCCTCATGTTACAGAGCCGAGTTCCTCAGGAGGGACAGTGAGTGGCCTTGGCCCTGGGCCAAGGAAGAGCAAGGGGTGGCCCTGGGCCCATCCTCCCAGCAGCCCGGAGCACCCGGTCAGGAAGGTGGGGTAGGAACAACCGCCCATTTGACAGACAGAAATTGTACCAAATAGGCATTAACTGATGTGCTCCAAGTACATAGCCCATCTGAGGCAAAGCCAGATGGTCTTCTAGCCTAAAAAATGGTTCCACCACATTAAGATGATAGTACTCAGGCCCATAGTGTGTCCACAGCCAAAAATTATCACCATCTTTGGAAAAGAACTGAGTTATGTGAGGTTAGCCCCATAGTCCTTCAGCATTTCAACTAGCTTTCACCTGTCTCGGGTATTCAAATCAATGGAGCAGTCCATGCAGTTGTAGTCCCCGCTCCCAGGAGCACTTCCAAATGAAAGGCAGACAGCAAGTGCAGCTGCCCACAGCTTTATTTCCATTCTGAACATTTTCAATTCTCAGAAACTCTCGTGTCATTAATTTATAAGGAAAAAAGCAGCTAAGATGCATTACTAGCGTAGAAGCAGCCAACTGCACGTGGAAGTCCACCAAGCGCCAGCTGCTTTGTCACACAGGGCCTTCTTATCTGGGAGAGTTTAGCAGGTGGCTGGGAGGGTGGCTCTGTGTGTGCAGGGCTCCAGTCCCAGCTCTGTCACTCATCTGCCGTGGACTTTGGGCAAGTCGCTTCTCCTCACAAAGCTTAAGGGTCTGCCTAACGAAAGGGGGACCGGGCCCCACAGGGGAGCTATCGGGGTTAAATCAGATCATTTATGCACGTGCTGAGCTGTGTGTCTGGTACACAGAAAGTTCTCAAATCTCAGCTATTACCACCATGATTCTGATTATCATTTAAAAGCCAGGTAACAACCAGTGCTGCAGTCAGCCTGGTGCCTCATTCACTTTTATTCATTCACATCTCCCTCACTGGTTCATATACTCGACACAGGCTCACTGATTGCCCTGCTGGGAAGCAAGGGACCTGTGTCAGCCTCAGAGGGCTGTCTCTTGGAGGACGCAGCTAGAGGCAATAGTGTGATGAATGGTCAAGTGCACAGTGGGAGAGGCACAGGGTGGTTTAAGTAGGAAAGTATGGAGTGTATGTCATACTGGGTAGTAAGAACCTGCAAAGGTGGAAACACTGAAGATCAATGAGAACTCTACAGAGGAAGGCTCCTGAGCGGAGGCCCAGAAGAAGAGGTGCCTCTTCCATGGGGGTGGGCAGGTGGGATTTCAGTATCAGAAGTGAGATCACAGCTTAAAGGGGACAGTGGTGGGGCCGGAGAGATTTCAGGAATGTGAAGAAGGCCTATAAATAGCCATTGCCTACAATATGAAAATGAGGTGGACCAGGGACATACTTGTACAGAAGCCTTAATTTGTAAAAATATCCATATTATTAAACATGCTTTAAGAAGTCAGCATATGTAAGGGTAAAGAATATGGACTCTGGAACCAACAGCCTGGGTTATATCCCAATTCCACTCATTAATAACTGTGTGACCTTGGCCAGTTGCTTAGCCTCTCTGAAGTTCAGTTTCCTCATCTTTAAAATAAGGGTACTAACAGTCCCTTCCTCATAAATTTTCTTTTTTCTTTTTCATTAGATCAAATACAAAGAAGTTAGAACAGTATCTGGGAAACAGTAAATGCTATATAAGTTCTAGCAATAATGAAAATAACCATTATTATTATTTTTAATATCTGCCAACCTCATGAAGAAGAAAAATACTACTTCCATTTTCATTCCTTGGCAAGTTGAAACCCTTATCCCTCAGCCTGTCTTAATCCTCCAAATCTTGCAAGAAAGGCCCAGCTCACACTCCGTGTTCCCTGTGAAGCTTTCCTTGACCACCACAGTCTCCCTCTTCTAAATTCCAGGGACATGAATCATTCGTGCCTTTCCTTTATCATTTAGCACACACACACCACTGTAAACGCTTGCTTATCTTTTGGTATTTAAATGCCAGGTTTACTTAACTGGATTGAAGGAGGGATCTTACTATACAGTCTTTGTTGGCCCTCATGAGGTCTGGTGTAATGTCACGTACATGACGGTGTTTCATGGATATTACACAGAATGACCTAATTTGATCAAGAACTTGGGATGAAGATAACCCACCTGATGATTACGTTGTCCTCGCCAAGGGTCACGACAGTGGCTTCTGTGGCTTGGAGAGACATGAGTTTGGCAAGGGCTTCTGAGGTTTTGCTCTAAGAAATAATCAGAATGTAACATGACAGCTGACCCCTGCAGGAAAAGGCTGCTCCCTTAATACAGGCACAGCACACCCCCAAGGGCTCTCCCCGGATGGTATAACTCCTGCCCATCCACACACAGCCGTCATCACCACACTGGATACACAACACCACTTAGTTCAATGAATTACATTTCAGAACTGAAAAAACAATACCAAATCAACCCACTTTTTTTTAGGTTCAGTCGAATTTCTTTCCGGGCTAGAGCCTCACTCTTTTATAGGATACATTAAAATGCTGGGTACAATGCAGTGTGTTAAAAAATGCCATGACCCTAAGGTGGAAATATGAATTTGTGGACTAATAAGCCATATATTCAGTTATGTACTAAGAGGTGGTGTGATCTCTGACCTGAAATCCAGGGTTCTTCCCATGACACGATGCACCTGAACAAAGGTTTTAATAATTAACCAGCTTAGCTGGGATTTGGGAAATAGTGACCAATTTGGAGATTAGTGATCAAAGCACCTAATTATATGTAGGTTTCACATTTCTTTAAGTCTTTCTCTAGGTTGAGTGTAATGAGTAATTCTAAACATGCTGTTCAGATGAGTTAAGATTTGTATTACTGAAGGAACAGTTCTTTTAACCCGAAGCGGCAGTTACCTTTGCCACGTGTTCCAGCCACCGTCCCAGGGCAATGAACACAAAGAGCATGGGAGGTGTGTCAAAGAAAGTCACAGGGCTCCTCTCAGCCTTCTCGGCAATGGCCACCACCAGAATGACGACAGAGTAGACGTAGGCGATGCTCGTGGCCAGCACGATGAGCACATCCATGTTGGCTGCCCCATGTCTCAGAGATTTGTAGGCCTGAACATAGAAGTACCACCCACCGAGGAACTGAAAGACAGATTAAGAAGAGAGATGGCCACGACGAGCAGGGTACGGTGTCCAAGGAGACAACGGGGTGGCAGACATTCGAGGCTCTCCCACAATTCCGACATGACTTCTTCCTCTGTAATCAATGTTTTTGAAATGTATTTCCTGATTCAGAGGACTAATGGCCACAGGAAGGGATAGTCAAGAGCAGGGGAGAACTTTAAAACTCAGAGCACACAATCTAACCGTCCATCAATAGGACAATGGGGGCAATGGTGAAATAAATCACACGTCCTTTACACTGTGACCAACACTGTGCAGTCCCTTTAGAGAATGTGGTACATCTAGAAACCACTGGAGTGAAAGATGTCCGTGGTACATGAGTAAGTGAAAAAGCCAGCCATAAATCAGTATACGTCTAGTACGATGTGTCTGCCTTACGTGAACAGGTACACACACACACGCACACGTAAACAGTCTTTTCTCTATATAGATGAAAGACACACACCCAACTGGTAAGAATACTAAGGTGACCCTGGGAAATGGCAATGGGCTGCAGGCAGGGTGTGCTTAGTGAAAGAATATCTTCCTCTTTCCTAAGACTTCGGTATGGCTTAAATTGTTTACAATAAATGTACATTACATTTGGAATTAAAAAGAAACTATAGAAAAACACAAATTCAGCCTATGAAGACTTGCCCCAGATAGTCCTTAACTAAGCATTTTTATATTCAGTCAAGAGTTTTATTTTCTATTCCAAAATATATGGAGACCACACTTCCCACTAGAAGTGAAGTTAGTTTCTTAATGTTGCCCCAAACTACAAACTCCATGAGGCCTGTCTCTCTTATAATTTCCTCAGGACCACATTTCTACCGCTCAATATAAGATATTCAAGAGAAACATGAGCTCCAGGGTGATCCTGCTGCTACTTCTAACAACAAAGGTAAATTAAGCTAAACAACAAGCAAAGTGGAGACAAACTGGTTCACCAATCTTTGTAGCAAGGTGGTTGCTATGTCGGGGAGACTTCGATCACCTGCAGTCAAGTGTGAAACTGACAGTAAAACCTTTGATGTCCCCTGGGCTAGAGGACACCCCACTGCTGGTCATAAGATGGAAAAAAGCAGCAACTGTCTGGGCTGGGTCGGGAAAGCTGCAGTAAAGCGCTGGCCACCTGCAGGCATGGAAGGCAGAGGTTTCCCCCTCTTTCTGATACGTACCTGGACAAAGGTACACAAGATAAAGAAGATGAGATTTAGAATGGACAGTCCCGGAATGATGTTGTGGTCCAGGACCATAGACTCGTGAGGTTCACTGCTTGGTATCAACATATAGATCATTAAACCCATAACAGGGATGCCAAACACCAGGCTGCACAGGAAAGACTTCTTCCACCTGGAAAGCAACCAGCAACACCGACAGATTAGGTACCGCCTACCACTCGGATTATGGGCTGGGAGCCTCCTGAGGACTCAGCTTAAGACTTTGACACATGTCTGGGACAGACCACCAAGGGCAAAAATGAAAGGAAAGCCCTCTCCCTGACACCGGCCATCTGAGGGCGCATCCGAGAGTCTAAACTTCACTGCAAGGATATTTCTGAGATGTTTAGAACCAGCCTTTGCCTGCCTGTGACTGATGCGTTACCTCCGACCTAAGATGAGGCGACCGAGGCCCAGAAGCTGAGAATCCAGCCCCAGAGAGGTTTAACATCTCTGTCTACGCCTGCCTACAGTTTTTTTCAAAATGCAGTCTTACACAGGCTCCCAAGAAAAAAATAGATAAAATATTTTATTAGTATAAACTTACTTATACATTTACTTTTTAAACCATTACTTAAAATAGAGTCAGTGAGACTTGTGAGTCTGTCTTGAACACTAAAGTATGAAGGGGGGGCGGGATCACGGATGAAAGCTGTGCTCTTACATTAGCTTCACCATCCATGAAATTCTAACCAAGTGGTTGTGGAAGCTCTACTGCACCTTAACCCCATCTGAAAAGCACTTGCCTGTGAGATTAAATGCTGCTGCCCAAGGCCCCAAGAATTCAGCTCCTCAGTAGCTTTCCAGACGCCTGTCCTGCCGGTCCCTCCAGTGCTGCAGGCATGCCACCCAGAGCAAACCACAGAAGAGTCCCGAAGGCACTCTGTTTCCGTGCCCTTAGAAGGCCCTCGCTTCCTTACCCACCCCAACTTCCTCAGCCTAGGAAACTTCCACTCATTCTTTGAGGCCCAGGTCATGTGTCCTCTGCTTGTCAGCTTCCCTGACCACCCAGAACCCATTTGAATCACTGCTCATCCATTCTTTCCCAGCCAGAACATGGGCCCTGCGAATAGACAGCATTCTATTCATCTCCTGCTGCTGGCACAGTGCCCTGCATATAACAGTGGCCAGTGTTTGTTGAACGAATAAGGGAATATGTGAAACAATGAATAAACCCAGGTCTCCTGCTTCCCACGCCGTTTTCTTGCCACTTGGCCATGATTTCTGCCCTTGGAAACCCAGTTCTAGAACCCATTCAAATAAAGTCTTAAACATTGTAAAAGAAAAAAAATCCACCTGTTAGCTACCAGATGGTTATTGAAATTAAAATTAGTTAAAATTAAATGAAATGAAAAATTCAGTTCCTCAGTCACATTAGCTGCATTTCAAGTACTCGGTAACTAGTGGCTACCATTCTGGGCAGTAGAGATAGAGAACATTTCTGTCATCACAGAAAGTTCTATTGGATAGCATTTGAGGGTTAACATTACAGGGGTAAAGGCAACCAATTGAAGTCGGGGGCACCATGGGAAGCTGGGGACAGCAGGGATACCGACAAGCACAGAATGAGGCAGCATCGGGCCCGGGGAGAGGGAGGCACTCAGACAAATGCCTCAGTTTATCTTTTCTGTTCTACCTACTGCTTTATTTCGACCTTGTGGTCCAAGTGATGAGCGTTGGGGTTTCTCTGGGCTGGAGAAGCATGAAAGCCGATTTCCTTGTTATTAAAAAGAGAAGGTGGGGAAACAAAGAGGAAGGCACTTGGTTAAAACACTGCATTGGTGCAAAGCATTTTACATCTTTTGAAATTAGAAAGTTAATTTAAAAATCACATCAGAGGAATGTACTGGGTTCTCCTCCCACAACTTCTTTACCCAAATCATTCTACAAACCCTGTCACAGCTCCAGCACCATCTATGCTTAGAAGCTGTATCATCCCCAAGGAGATGGCTTCGGGTGACAATTTCTGTTCCTTCTGTCAACAAAAGGAGCAGGTTCTGGGAGAAAGGTCAACATGTCCCAGTGCTGATCAGTGTTGAGTTGTAAACTTAGAATTTTTGAGTTAAGGAATCCCAAACATCCAGTGGTCAGCTACTTTCATCCTCCGCATGAAGAAACTGAAGGTCAGAGATGTTAAACACCCTACCCAGAGGCACAGCAGCAACAGAGGAGCTATAATAGATCCAGTGCTCGGGTCTCCAGGCAGCCGGCCCAGGCCTCTTCACACTGAGCAGAGCGTGGCTACTTCAGCGTCTGCAGGCCATGGCTTCCACAGAGGCCAGGCAGATCACGCCTCAACCTTGTGTTGTTTCCAGGGATCAACTCAAGCATTTCCCTTGCCGCATGTCCCCCTTGCCCTCTCTGCCTTATTTGATCTGATCATGAAGTCACTAATATCCTTTATGAATATACACCGAAAAAGCGTCAGGAAATGTCATGTCAGCCAGCACAATATAAAGAGGGGCCCCAGGACTCTGGTGTTGGGATTTTACACAAAAAATCAGTTATGGTGGGAGAAAGAGCCCCTAAGATTGTTTAAAGACAGATCCTTTTACAACTCATAGTAGCCTAATTATACTAGAAAAAGATGCCCCCGATTCACAAGAATGGAGGCCAGACATTGGCAATAATCCTCTAAGAAGGACAAAGAGGGGCTGTGCTGAGCTCAGTGGGCTAATTAGAGGCCAGCAAGGGCATTATAAGTAAGAGGGTAATGGAGCCCCTCTTGTAAGTACCACCTCGACTCCCCCTACTCCTTAATCTGACTGTTCAGCTTCGTCAATGCCATATCACTACTGTTCTATAAGACCTGTGGTACAATAGCAACAGAAAGGCCTCCACGCTGGAACGGAAGAGCTGGGTCTGAGTGCCAGTTCTGCCACCTTTGGCTGGGCACCAGCAGACAAAGTACTTAACCCCTCTGGGGAGCTTTTCCCATCTGATAAAGAAGCTGTGTTATCTGCCTCTGAGCATGAGGCGCTGACTGTCCATCAGCGGCAGCTGCAGCATTCTTTATCTCCAAAAGCTCTGCCAGGTCATTCAACAGACAACATCCTCTTAAAACACACGTACACATGCACACACCGAATGAAGAGAAAATGAAAGACAACACTAAAAACCTGTTACAAGATGTGTCATTTAGTAAAAAATTTCATAACTAGTGGTTTCTGCTAAACTTCATTTACTCTTAACCATTAGTTGGTACAAGCTAATCTTGTTTGGTTTTGACTGTCTTAACCCTTTCAGATCACCACTAACGCTCATCCTCTTATGGAGTGGTATAAGATAGACCTTAAAAAGGAAATGGTGGGCCGGCCGAGTGGCTTATTGGTTAAGAGTTGGCTTGGGAGCACGAGCTCTGAGCAGCCGGGCCGCCAGTTCG
>NW_017731891.1:846138-848754 GCF_001890085.2 Hipposideros armiger
AGTGTCACTGGCCCTCATATGTGGGATCTGAACCGGGGCCCTCTGGCATCCCAAGCCAGTTCTTAACCATCGCGCCACTCGGCCAGCCCAATAATAATGTCTTTTTTTTTCCCAACTTTTTCTTACCCGTTCACTGATTTTCCCTCTTGGAATATCTGATATTTACTTAACTTCACAGTTTATTTTAAAGTGGTTCACCTTATGGGAAAAGTTGAAGGATTTTAGGTGACTTTTTTTTTTTTTTTGCTTAGTTATATTTTCTCATTTTTCTATAATGGTTATAAATGACTTTTTTAAAAGGTGGGTATAATTGTTTTTAACGAATGACTTACCTCAATAATTTTGACAATATCTCGTGGACCGATAATTTCAGGATCAAATTTCACCTGGGCTTTGCTGGTTGCAAGGGATACGGAGGCATGGGTGACGCCATTCGTCCTTACAAGTTTAGACTCTATGTTGTACACACAGGAAGCACAGGTCATCCCGGTGATCTGTAACACAAGATGATCAAAATCCCACTGACCCAGGATTGAGAGGATCCTGTCAGCGAAACACAGGCAGCCACAAGCCTCTGAGCCTCTCCTCCTTCCATAGCATCTCCCCAAGACTCTGGGCACTCACCTCCAAACCCGGAACCTTCCCCCAGAGGCTTCAAGGATATAAACAGTGGTTCTTTCCCAATTCAGGTACAGGAGATGTAGCCAATCTATTAAGCAGATGGCAACCAATGGAGGCTTGACTTCTGGCTCTGATGATAGGCTTTATAAACTATCTACACTCTTCTCAGTCATCTCACCAGCAATGCTAGGATAATAATGCATGCACCTTCTCTGTCTCAAAAGGGTAAGGATAAGGATGTGTGTGCAACTCTGCAAAACCCTCTGAGCTCCTGAAATACTCTCTATAATCTCAAGTGTTGCTGGCGTCTCGTCTGCAGCTGCTGCTAAAACCCTCCCGTCTGCAGGGCTCTGCTGGTTCCAAGGGTAATAATGTCAATCGCTTATTATCAATAGGAGGAAAGGATTTAGGAAGTGACTGATCAAGGTGATGGGATTTGACTTGGTCCCAGAGTACAGATAGGGTGTTTCCGGGTGAAAGTATGGGTAACCACAGAGGGAGAAGAAGCATTGGAAAAGACAAAAGCCAGGACAGCACGGGGTGTTTAGACAACCATCAACAGTGAGCCTTGGTCAGGCACAGGATGTGCAAGGAAAGGAAGAGGGGACAGCCTGCAGTGTTGGCTGAGTCCACATGAAGACGCCTGAACACCCAGCTACAGAAGTTGCTAAGCCAGCGCTTCATAGGAAGTCATGAAGCAGTAATGAGCATCAGAATGAAGAGACAGAAGCTGCACTTTGCAATGCATCTGTAATCCCAGAATCAAAAATATCAGAAGAGATGGGAGAGTCTCATATGGAATTAGGGAAGGAGAGGCGAGCCCATCTGTAATCAGAACACATTCCCCTTGATATGGGACCCACAGAAAAGGTGAGAAAGGGAGGCCCATTGCACAAATGAGGAGCTCACTGGCTGGCAGGTGGCTGTGCAAATAGAATTTTATAAAGTCTACAAGTATTTCAACAGTGCTTCTGAACTCTCGTTTTAACTCTATGATAAAAATAGGTAACACTTATTGCCAGGCACTGCCCTGGGTACTGTCCTGCTTACACCAACCCTACAATGTAGGTGTCGGTTGTCCCAGCACTGACAGGTTTAGGAACTAGTCCAAAGTCACACAGTAATGAGTGGCAGAGCTGGAGCTGGGCTCTGAGTCTGTGCTCCAAACCACTGCTGTGTGTACCCTGACGTTAAGAAACGCCCCTGCCATGACAGAGCCACAATTCAAGCCCAGTGAAAGCTGCCACTCTGCCATGCCATGCTGTGTGTCTTGTTGAGAAACAGGAGTGACACATGCCATCCCTATAATATGTAGGCAAACCAAACAATTCATGCTTCCAACTATCAGTGGTCAGCATTTTCCAGAATACAATTAAATACAGACATAAAATGTCTGAACATGTGATGACAATGTAACTATTGATACTGCTTAGTTTAAAAAAAAAAAAAGCTTCAATAAAAAATTGTTCAAAAAAAAATTTCACCTTTCCCAACTTGTTTCAGACTTTTCCACACAATGGTAGTCTGACTGAGCATGCAGAGACGTCCACATCAGGACCTGGGGGTCTGCAGTAGGCACCCTGCTCCAATTGCAGGGGCCAATTTGAGCTGTAACCTAGTGACTATTACCCTTTGCCCCTCAACGCACATGGAGGCCAGTCCAGAGGGAAGGCTTTGGTCTACAAAGAACACCACTTATCAGGAGCTCAAAGTGCCACTCGCGTCCTCAGTACCTTTTCTTCAAACATTTACTTACCACTAATGGCAGTGACCAAACACAGTAAGGAAGTGAAAGACCCTTTTACCTCGGTAAAACATTCTTTGCGGGTTTCTTCTAAGTCTCCCTTTATTTACACAAAATGAGCTTTGTACATTAGGTGCTTGGAAACATATCATATTCAAAATACTGACGTACCTGTTGTTTTTAATGATGTGTTGGCGTGTGCAGCTGGTAACAGTAGACAGACAGGAAACACGCCCCACCCCCCACCCCCG
>NW_017731891.1:848939-898399 GCF_001890085.2 Hipposideros armiger
TAGCCTCGAGACACTGCCGGCATTCCAGCTTCCCTCTATCTAGGCTTTATGGAGTGTGTGCTATTCAACTCTCAAACCACCAATTCAGGAAATCACCGTTTTAAAGTCCTCTTTCTCCAACACTCCCACCACCTTCTCCTTCTCCTCCTAATGCCCAGTGGGATCCACTCTTGTGACTTTCTGCAATAGCCACATCCTTCACAAAATGAACAGGTCCTTGTTGGCTTCAATGTAAAACAGAACACCCAACAGCAGCAAGATGGTGGAAGCCGACTGATCACAGCCATGGCTGCTATCAGAACACATCTGCAGGTTGTCAGAGGCCTGCAGCCCTCTAGACCCCAGCTCTAGCTCAGTCACGGTACTTACGATCAGCTCAATGTCGCCATCTGAGCCTGCGTAGTCTTCCATTACTGCCGCCTCAAAGCCCAAGTCCTGGATGAGCTGAGCTATCTCAAGTGGCTGGATGACTTCCGGATTATACTTAACCTCTGCTTTTCCGGCCATCAAGGCAACCAGCACGGAGAGAATACCTAAAACCGTCAGGCCACAGCTATAACACTCTAGGCAAGGCCTCTGGAGTGACATGTTCAACATAACCAAACAAAGAAAACGTGTGCCCCAGGAGTCTCTAGAACAGTGGTTCTCAAACTTGGCTGTGCATTAGGATCGCTTGGGGGAGCTTTGAATGATCACCATGACAGGCCCTTAAGCCAGAACAATTAAATCAGAATCTCCCAGGTGTGTGCCAGGCATCTGTTTTTTTAAAGCTCACCAGGTGACTCCTATGAACAGCCAAGCGTGGCAACCACTGTTCTAGAACAATGTTTCTCACACTTTAAAGGCCATATGAATCGCCTGAGGACCTTACTAAACTACAGATTCTGGCTCAGTTGGTCTGGGGTGTTGTCTAAGGTTTTGCAGGTCAACCCAGCTCTCAGGTGATGCCCAGGCTACTGGCCTGGGGCTACTTTGGGTCAGGCTCTAGAAGACACTGATGGGTGCGTGCAACTCAAAGTAAGGGATCTAGTCTGCAGCAAGCAACTACTATTACATAAAAGATAGACTTTTCTCCAGTAACTTTTCATATAAAGAAAAATAATTTTCAAAAGTGGTTTTCCTTACTCTTTTTCACTTTCTGATCACTTTCAGGAGTGAAAAAGAAATCCAACAGGCTATCTTGCTAACACTATTGTGTTAGTTTAAGGGGGGAAAAAAAGGCTTGTTCAAATAAATGAGAGCAATGATATGCTTTAGAAAAGATGCCATGAGGGATAAGAATGAGGGATTTCATACAGGAACAAAAACACAGGCACCATGACATATTAAATTTATGAGCAGCCAGCCCATGGATGACAAAGGAAGTCTTATAACACCTGTTTGAAAATGGTCATTCTAGAGCCCCAGGAAGCTATAAAGCACAGTGAAAGAGAGGCTGGAAAAAGGGTCAGCCTAATTTAGGGTTGATTCTAAGGGCCAGGGAGACCAATCAGAAAGACACATGGAACCACTGGAGTGAGGAAAGAGAGAAAGTTTCCTGACTCTGGTGGCAAGGGAGAGTCATGGTTAAGGTATTTTCCAAGAAAAAAGTTGGGACAGGACTTTTGTTACGCTTTCAGGTTTAAGAGAGTACTGGAAATGTAGTTTGGAGGAGAAGACTTTGGCAATTCCACAGCACTCTGCAGTTTACAGTGACAACAGGATCGAATATTTGAAATTAGAATTTCACAAAATGCAGGCTGTATTCACTTGATACTAAGAGATTGATGGGATTGGAGAGGAAAGATAAAGATACGACTAGGACAAGCTATTTGAGGCCACCCATGGAATGTGCCATGACCTCTGAATTAGATTTCCCATGGCTAACTTACTCAGAGACACATTTTACCTCAAACAAACTAAATACTTCTTAAAAAACAGATGCCAACTACCCGAGAACATTAGACAAACATGTATACTAATCACATAATGAACTTGCTACTAGATTATCAGGGCTACTGATAAATGCAGTCAATGCAAAGTCTGACAGCATGGCGCCCCATTTTGCTGACTGCAGTGTCTGGCAGCTCACATGCAGCATTCCCAGCATAACACAGGTGTACGTCTCTTACCAGTTTCTTTCTGCAGGTTTCTCTCTATGTTAGACACGCAGGACGCACAGGTCATGCCTCTGATCTGTAGAAAGCACCTCTGTGGTGCCACTGTTGCGGAGGCTTGCGGGGACTTTGCCGAGTGGCCAGGGCTATGGTTTTTCAGGGGCCCCTCAGCGTGGAGAGCCACTTCCTGTGTGGACACGGGTGTGCCAGCTGCAGTTTGCGCTGTGGAATTGGCTGCACTGTCGCTTCCAGAACAGTTTGCTAGAATAAAATGTCAGAAACCATTCAAATTAGAAGGACAAACAGTTGGCTTTTCTTTCACAGCAGGAGGTTGAAGCCTGACAATATTCAAAGGAAAGCTGCATGGCTGGCGTTTTCATCATGCTCTCCCTCTCCTCCCACAACCAGAGACAGAGGCACACAATTACAGACACATGAAAATACGCCGCTACTTTAGGCATGGAATGTCTGGCTAGATAAATGCTCTAATTAGATGATGACTGTAACAATAATAAGAACTCACCAGGCACTCTGCTAAGCACATGTATGGCCTCCTTTAATCCTTAAAACAGCTCTGTGGTGAATACTATTATCCCCATTTGATAGATGTAGAAATGAGTTATAAGAAATTAATTTGCCCAAACTCCTCAGCTCATAAATCGTGAAGCTAGCGGAGAACCCGGTCCGTTTCACTCCAGGATATGTCCTTTTAACCACTACCGCATTCCAGTTAGCAGAGGTTCACTCAGTCCCCATGGGAATCAAAATGACCCAAAACACCTTGATTGAGTTGTTTGCCTTTTTCTTACTTTCCGTAGAGTCCTATATATATTCTGGACGTGAATTCTTTGTCAGTTGAATGCACTGCATATATCTGCTTCCAGTGGTCTGTTTTCACCCTTATCTGGTGGTGTCTTTTTTGATAAAAGAAGTCAATGTTAATGAAGCCTAGCTTATCAATCAACCAAACCAACTTTAATTCGTGTGTTGTGCTCTATTAACATATTTGTCTACATCAACATTGAAACTATTCATGATCTTTTCTTCTAGAAGCTCTATTATTTTAATAAATGTCCACATTCAGGCCTATATGTTTCATATCTTGAAATGTTTTGCTCATTTTCTGAAAAGTGCTAAAACTACTTCTATTCACTTTCTAAGAGTCCAGTTGATCGACATTTTCAGCACCTTCATGGAAGACCCTCCAATACTCTGGCCTTATAGGATCCCTGCCTTGTTGAGCAGAGACTATCACCTCACCCATCAGCACAGGTTTACTCTCCTGGACTTTTGTCATTGTTCAAAATGACCCCACTCCTGGGATCTCAAACTCACAAAATCTATTCTGTGGCCCCAACCTCTTAACAATCCAACTCGCACACCCATCAGCCCTCCTGCATCTGTCCAACTCCTCCCTATTTCCTCAGTCCATTACCAGTTTTCTGGATCACCTGCCTTTCTATCCAAATATCGTCATCGACAATTTCAATAATATTCGTGCTATTACAGAGAATCTCATATCCCCTTAGTAACCTACAATTTACACATTGCCATTCTCCAACATTGAGGTATGAGTAAATGCTGGGTCCTTTATCAATCTATGCTAACACTACAGGTGGGCATATAAATTCATTAGGCTTTCTTTCTGGAGGCCTACTTGACAATATGTATTATTAAAAACAATACCTCTAGCTACCTGATACTTAGTAGAGGCAAAATAAATATTTGCGATGAAATGAAATAATGTTTATACCCTGTGACTCAGCATTTACTTTCAGATATTTATCATAAGAAAATAATTAAATATGTGCACAAAGATTAGCCTCAAAGATGCCCATCAGTATTATTTATAATAATCCGCAGACAAAATAGGTGGGAATGGTTCCATAGGAAAATAAGTTATGGTACATCCATATGATGGAATGCTAGGCAGCCATTGAGCGTGGCGTTGCAGACATAAGCATGGACTTGAGGATGTTTATGACAAATAGCGGAGGGAAAAAGATTATAAAACGATGTATAATACAAACCTACATATTTTTAAATATAAATTATATATGCTTTGGGGAAAGTTTAGAAGACCATATACGAAATGAAGTACATCACATGGACTTATTCCAGCTGGAGAAGACAGCAAGTATAAGACCCTGAGGTGAGAACAAGCCTGCTATGAGGAATCCAAAGGGGTCAGAAACGTAATGGGTGAGGGAGGGGGCTTCTAAACCACCATAAGGACTCTTCCTCTTAGGATCTCTGTGCATGCTGGGCAGGGAACACACTGCAAGGCTGAAAACCAGGGAGCAGAGACACCAGTTCAGAGCCTCTTCCAGGATCTGGGAGACATGATGGTGGCTTAGACCAGGGTGCTGACCTGTCCAACCTTATCTCCCATCATTATACAAGCTCCATCCAAGCTAGACTGCTCCAACGACATTCCTGGAGGACTCCTGCCTGTTGGCCTGTGCTTGTGTCTCCTCTGCCCCGTGTGCCTGCTGAAATCCTATCCAAGCCCTGCTCCATCATTACCTCTCCCATCAAGTCTTTGGGAGCCCCACAACCAGGTGCTGGATTTTCTCCTTATCTTCTGAATCCCAAGAACACTTTCCCTATACCTTGTTGCAGTTATTCTAAATCTGCCTTGGATGGTGTGATCTGCTACCCTGTTAAGAGTATGAACCGCAGGCAGGCAGGTGCTGGGCTGCCTCTGGGGACTTCACGGCAGCCAGCACAGTGCCTGGGACCCAGAAGATCCTCAACACATGCTGGGACGAGAGAACAATGCCCTGAAAATGACATTACCCGTTTATAATGGTGAGAAGAGCATGTCATACAGACAGATGACTTTTTCTCACACTATATTCACATATCCATTCATCCGTTTACTCATTCATTCAAAAAATACTTGCCATGCAAACCAGTGAACAAATGCAGAGCTGCCTTCTAGATAAAAACCAGGTCTAAATGCATTTTTAGCTGTCAAATAAGCTGACTGAAATTCAATGCCTGTCACTCGCATATTTGTTCTCAGACCATCCCCTTCCCTCCATTATCCATTATCAAGGGATATGACCCCAGCAAACACTTTTCCCAGGCTCCCTGGTCAACTGGTTTCTGATTAAATTTGGCACACTGGAGGTAAGAAGTGAGAAATGACAGGACAGAAAGGGGGGAAAATGAAAGTGTTTCCCACCTGTCTATTGGGACCCCAGCTCCAGGCCACAGCCTCTCCCTTGGTACTTCCAGAGGCACCAGTTGCCACCAGGCAACCTGCCTGGGGGTCGTGGCTTCTGCTATTATTTATCTCTTGGGTTTCCTTCCCATTCTGTTTGGTTTTTCAGCTCTCTACAATCTCTGTAAATAGTTCCCTAGATTAAAGCCCTCCAGCAGAGCTACCCTGTGAGGCCCTGCTAGTCACAGCCCATTATTTTCTTTCTCTTTCATTTCCTTCACAAATACCTACTATGTGCTGGGCGCTACTGAGTCAAAGGAGAAACAGATCAAGTGGTTTGAAGACTGTCCTCAAGGAGCTCCTAGTCAATCCAGAAAGAGGGATCAAATACAATAATGCCTTTTTAACACTTACATAGCTATAAAAAGTAGTCACCGGCACAATTTACAATTTATACTAAATTATGATTGCCAGGTAAAATACAGAACATCCAGCTAAATTTGAATTTCAGATAAATAACAAATAAGTTTTTAGTATAAGTATCTCCCAAATATTGGGCAGGATATCTTTATACTAAAACATTATTCATTGTTTATCTGAAATTCAAATTAACTAGGTATCCTATATTTTTACTTGCTAAATCTGATCCCTAAATACTTCTTGGGATAAATGCAATTCTCATAATTCTGGCCAACAAAAATCACTGTTTTCTTCTTTTACGTTTATTCAAATCCAATTATTCTGGATTATGTTGTTCAACACAAATTTCTTTTTACTTCCAATAACCTGATTCCACTGTTGAAAGACCTTAAACCTCACACAAATATAACAGATGACAACTCAGTACTTAAACTTCTTACCTTTTGAGTACAGGATTTACTTTTCTATTGTGTTTTCCTTATTGATTTATATATTTTTTTAAAATACACAAACCACAGAAAAAAAACCCCTCCTTCCTGAAACTTGGTACGAAGGACAGAATGAGGCCAGGTCACTCCTCATGACTTACCCACTCACTCCCTTTAAGGGTGTGTGTGTGCAGGAACACATGACAACAGAGCAAACTTTCTAAGGAGACACACTTTATCTCAGTGGCCACTGGAAAGTAAATGTGGGAAACTCACGTCCCGCTGGCCCTGAGCATGGCCAGTGGGCTTTGCCCACGAGCTCTTCTTAGTGACGGGTCGGCCACTTCCCTCCAGCATGAAGCTGCAGCCAGAGGCTGATGAAATTGTCCACATCCTAGTCCAGCTTGCACTTGCTCTGACACACAGGGCCTGTACCTTGGCATTTAAAACATTACCTTGCAGAGTTGTCCCTCACAAAACGTCCACATTCCATCCTTTCTTCAGCCTCTCTCTCAACCACTCCTCCCATCTATCTCCGCACCCCCATCCCTCCTGGGCCTAAGCTGCGGGAAGTCTGCCTTTCCTCACCACCATGCAAGCGGGGCTCCCACGTGACCTGGGCCCTGAAGCAAATCCTACCATGGCCACCTCCTAGTTAAACCTTAGCCTCTTCACGCCACCCTCTTCTCATGTCACTTGTCTGCAAGGTCTGCCAGGTGTCCCTTCCTTCCACACCAGTGCCATCATGTTCCTCCTCTGCTCTTCCCTTCTCACATTCACCCTTCCCAGCGCTTCTGTCATCCCCCCTGGCTCCCACTGCTCAAATCTGCATTTCCAGCCCCTCTCCCCCCAGAATTCAGGACTCAGGAACCCAGCCATCCTCCAGCATCTACCTCAGCTGGGGCTTATCCCAGGCTCTCCCTTCCCTCCCTGGTCCACCCCCATCACACACCCTTAATCTGACCCTAAGCTTGGTGGATCTGACCTTCTGGGTGTCTTTCAAATCCATCTCTTGCTCTCCAGCCCACATCATGTCTCCCCCAGGCTCCTACATGGTCTCACTGCCTCAATCCACACTGCGCCCTGATACTGGCTGGTCTAAAACACAACCTGATCTGTGCTTCCTCTGATTAAAATCCACTGGTGACTTCCCTTGCCTTTGTAATAAAGTCCAAAGGCCGTTTGACATGCAGGCCCCATTCGAGGTGGCCCAGCCACTGTCCCCCCTCGGTCTCACCACCCTCTCGGGGTCCCCACACTCAGGCCACTCTGCTCTCCTCTGCAGCTTCCCAGCACACTGCGCTGCCGCTCGGGCTTCAGGCCACTGCCCATGCTGGTTCCTGGGCCTCCAATGTTCCCGATCACCCCCCTCCCTGGTCCACTGCCCTTCACCGGCTCATTCCCACTCATTCTCCCCGAGGAGCCCTTCCTAAGCCACCAGGCTTGGCTCAGGTGCCCCTCCCCTGCGTTTGCACAGGACTTGCCCCGCTACACTGCAATGGTTTCCTTCTCCTCGGTCCCCCTCTCACTACCACCTAAGCTCCCAGGAGAGACGGTGTGGCACTCACTCAGTAGCCCACAACCCACACAGTCCTGGTGCCCAGAAATGATGCTGCATTTTCTGGGCTCCCGTGTAAGGGACATGAAAGAAAATCAGCAAGTGAACAGTCAATGAGAGGAGAAAGGGGCAGGGAAAGCCACCACCCCGGAAACTCTGTCTAGTGAGGCGACATCAAGGCATGTGGGCACCTTGCCTTGTGAAGATTGCCACCCCCCACCCCTCTTCTCACAGCCACCAGTAGGGCAAAGGAAATCATCATTACATCCTTTCCTTAATTCCCACTTTCAAGAGAATGGGCTCCAGGTGGTGAGACCAAGGCTCTGTTTTTATTTTGTGTAGCAGAGAAATCTTCACAGAAAGTGATAATGGTTCCTTTAGACAGAGAAGGGCCTGATGTTCCCAGGGTACTTAAAAAAACAACAACAAACAACAAAAAAACACACATGCAGAATCAGAGTTCTCTTCAAAAAGGAAGCCAAGGTCTTATCCAAGGACCTTATGTTATAGCATTATAGTCCCAGCTACATAACAGGCAAAAATCTAAACACTTGGAAATTCTATTTCCTCTATCCTGACAAACTTAACACAGGAAGTTGCAGAATTCTATTACCAGGGTCGACATGTGAGGCAGTGAGTATGGCTCACCTGTCCAACCACGCAGGTACTATCGCATAAGACACAAAGAGAAAGGGAACGACTCCAGAGTGCACGTCAAATGTAGCAACTACGTACCAGAAACGACCGAAGCCTCAAACCCCATGTCTTCTACAGCAGCTCGGAGTTCTTCTGGGTTAATTACAGAGGGATCATAGAGAATCGCTCCAGTCGCTTCGGCCAACGAGACTGATATTTGCTGCACGCCTTCCCTTTGGGAGATCAAGCCTTCGATGGATTGGACACAGGACGCACAGGTCATGCCGGCAATGGCAAGCACCAGGGTACAGCACGTGCCTTGCACCTGGGTACTCTGGCAGGGGGCTGGGGAGTGGTGTGTGGAAGACCTGTTATCTGTCCCACTCCCTTCTGCTCCATCAGGAAGAGAAACTTTAAAGTTCCCTGGTGGAAGAGCCTCAATGGCCCTCTGCAGAGCCCCTGGGGAGATACGAGAAGGGTCATACTGTACTTGGGCAGTTCTGTTCTCCAAGGACACTTGAATATTTTGAACTCCTGGGAGTTGGCCAATATTTTCTTCAATATTCCGGACACAAGAAGTACAGTGCATTCCATCTACTCTCAGTTGCAGCATGACCACATGGCTCCCTTGGTGTCCCACGGTCTTTGAGTTACTGGCATTCTGGTTAATAGAAGTTGAAGGTGTCTTTGGGTTGGTGCTCTGTAACCGCCCAATATCAATTGGTCCCAGGCTCACGGGAGCCACTTTGTTCTTGATGACAGCTTCAAACCCCATGTCGTTTACATGGTCCCTGAGGTCTTGGGGTTGAATAAGATAAGGCTGATATGTGATGACTGCCTCTTGGTTGCTCAGTGAGACTCTGACTCTCACTACTCCTTGCAGTTTCCCGATCTTGCCTTCTATGGAGCTGACACAGGACTGGCAAGTCATGCCCTCCACTCGCAGCTTGACCATGGCCTCCAGGGAGGGCGAGGACCTGGAAGGCCAGGAGCCAGCCTTTCCTTCTGCGATGCTGGCCTCAAAGCCCATGTCCTCAATTTGACAGCAAACCTGTGGCAGGCTCATGACCGACGGCACATATTTCACAGTTGCACTGCCTTGTTCCAGGGAAACCTTAATGCTCACAATGCCTTTCAAACTGGAAATCCTGCCCTCAATTGACTTTACACATGACTGGCAGGTCATGCCCAATATGCTGATGGTGCCAGTGGATGTCTGCGGAGGGCACACACCATCCAGACTACCTTCATAGCCAGCATTGTCAAAGGCAAAACTCTGCTTCATTTCTGGTTCCCGGCCCCTAGCAGGCAAAGGAAGCTTAGACAGGATCTAAAAGGAAAAGAAATAACATTTTTTATCCTTAAAACTAAATTTTTCCCCAAATATCCCAGCTTGTCTGGCACTGAGAAAAAGGAAAACAATGCCACTGGTGTCAAAACATCCCAAGGGTCCAAGAGCAGAAAATGCAGGGAAAGAAAGCTATAAAGACATTACAGTTGACCCTTGAACAACTTGAGGGTTAGGGGCGCCAACACCTATGCAGTCAAAAATCTGTGTATAACTTTGACTCTGTAAAAACTTAACTACCCTTAGCCCTCCACAGCCATAGATTCCTAACCTCGGATCTAAAAAGTTGATCCTTGAACAACACGAGTTAGAGCCACGCAGGTCCACTTATCCGTGTTATTCAAGGGTCACCTCTATTTAGCAAGTGAAAGGGTTCAGATGGGTTCCTTTTAGCTCCGATATTTTGTGACTCTGAACCTAGAAATCAACTTGCCCACCTTAGTGAAATGTCTTTCTTACCTAGAAGATGTGGAGGGTTCTGTAGGAAAGGAGGAGAGCGTGACACAGCTTACCGAGACAGAACAAGTATGGTGGGCCTATGACAGAGACAGTAGGCACAGCAGCCCATGGGTGTCCTAAGAGAGCCTCCCCCGCAACTGGCTAATACCTGAAACCTACTCCACAGAACTCAGTTCTTTCAGCTCCAACTTTAGGAGCTGCTGCAATGCAAATACAAATATTAGGTAACACCCTAATTCTGTATCTCTTTCTAGGGGTGTCTATCTCAATCTGTTAGTAGGGGTTAACTATCCTTAATAAACACAGGCACATGTTCGAAATGCAGACTTCCCAGGCCCCAGAGGGTCAGACCACATGCCTGTGAAAAAAAGTCTGGAAGTACGCTCCCTGAGCCCTGGGCTAAGAAAGCCCAAAGGGGGAAAGCTGGAAGAACAGGAAGTTAAGTGTTAACAAGGAACTTCTCAGTTCTGTCTCCTCTGGGTGTCACTCCTAGGTATTCAGGACTGCTGTAGTCATTACATAAAATTACAAGTGCATCACCAAATTAAATGGACCCATTTTCTTAATGTACCACAGTACAAGTGTCATTTCCCAATTTCTTCTCATAATGATGTGGCCTCAGCCATTCTATTAACATGACATGATTTTCCTTTCACAGGGTCCCACTCTCTTAATTAGATACCAGTACTATTACATGTTTCAGAAATTTGGGAACAGGCCTTATATATGGTACATGACTTAAAAACAAACAAAAAAAAGCATGTCTTTAGATTTTGAGCCGCTTAACAGGATGAAAATTTAAATAATTTTTAAAGTAGAACTCAAATGTTTACGGGGCCAGCCAAGTGGCACGTTGGTTAGGAGTTGGCTTCGGATGCCAGATCTGAGCAGCAGGGCCCCAGTTCGCATCCCACATGAGGGCCAGTGATGCTGCGCCCTCTACAGCTAAGATGGTGAACAACAGCTCGACCTGGAACTGGGCTGCCGTGAGTCGCCGGCGACGGCATAGGCTGCAGTGGGGCTGGCCGGCAGTGGGCATGAGCTTTCATGAGCTGCCGTGAGCTGCCGTGAGCCGCCATGAGCAGCCGTCCAATGGCTGGTGAGCAACTGCCTCATCCGGGAAGAGCGCAATGATAACACCAACATGGGCCAGTGAAGCGACGTCCTCCAGAACTACACTGAAGAACAAAAGGACAGCAACTTGTCTGTTCCCCTTCCCTGATTCCCCAATGCTGTTCCCCTCCTCCCCCAATTCCCCAATAAAAAAATCTTACAAAAAAAAAAGAACATAAATGTTTATTTGTATATCCACAAAGGAAATTATAAGCTACTTTAAGATTAATAATTATAAAGAATTGTTTTTTAAAATATTCACTACAGCATTTCCTAAAATAGTATAGAAAAATAGTATGGGATAGCAACTCAAAACAGTTTGTTGAATTCAATAAATAAACTGAAATTATCTGTGGCATAAATATAGAAATCGTGTATAAGGATGACATGGCATAACAATATTAATGGATAACTGGGAAATCTAAAGCCACTTCAGAAACCTATCTGGAAAAATATAAATTTAGAACCTATATATCAGGTCATTTCAGATAGATTAAAGAAGACTTAAAAAGCAAAATAATAAAAATAGTAGAAGAAAACATAGAAGCATGTCTATTATTAATATAATCTGAGTGGAGAAAGCCTAAATATGACAAAACAAAACAAGAAAATCCAGAAGCTATAAAATACTGATAAACAAGTATCTAACCACAATAAGAGAAAAAAATTGCTCAGACCAGGGCAAAAGATAAATAAGAAAGTGAGGGGAAAAAAAAAGATTTGCTTCACATTAAGCAAACTAAATACTAATTTCTTTAATATATAATGAGCTCCTTCAAATAAGAAAAAGGTCAACAATCCAACAGAAAAAGAAGCAGTTCATTAAAGAGGAAATGCAAATGGCTTTTCAATATATGAAAAAACTATTAAAGGAGAAATGTAACATTCCAACCTCACTGTGGCACAGTTTTCACTACTCGGGTTGGCACCTATCAACTGAATTCCCAGAGCCAGTGGGAGTGTCACTTCTCTGGAGAGCAACTTGGCAATGCCTATTGAAATTACAAGTTCATATATTCTTTGACCCAGCAACTCTATGTCTAAGAATTTAGCCAATAAATGTTTATGTGCAAAAAGAAGCATGCGGCAAAGGACTGGAGACAACATAAATGTCCATCTATTTATTAGATGATTAATTATTGCACAGACATACAATGGAATACTATACAGCTCTTACAAAGAATGAGGCAACCCTGAAAATACTAAATAGACTGATATCAATCTATCATTCAGTGAAAAATGCAAGGCACAAAATATATAGTGTTGTTTCAGTTATCTGCGGCTGCATAACAAGCCAAATCCAGTGGCTTATAACGAATGCTCACATTTTTCAATTTGGACAGGACTCAGTAGGGAAAGCTTGTCTGTGCTCCACATAGCATCACTTGGAGTGGCTTCAGTGGGGCTGGAGGGTTCCACTTCCAAGATGGTTCAGTCATCATATGGCTGACAGGTTGATGCCTGCTTGCCTGCAAGCTGTTGGCAGGGGCCTCAGTTCTCTTCCAGTGTAGCCTCTCCACTGGCTAGGCTGGGTACCTCACAATTGGTGGTTTCTGGGTTCTGACACAAGTATCACAATAGTAAGCATTCCCAGAACAGGTCCCAATGTATAAGCACTTATCAAGCCTGTCCCTGCATCACACTTGCTAGTTCACCATTAGCCAAAGCCAGTCACATGGCCAAGCTCAGCCAATATAAGAGGGAGTTAGATAGGGCTTAAGTACAGGGAGTTCATTGGGAGGGCCACCAAAATAAGTCTATCACAGTATGCTAGCATTATCTGTGTGAGAAAAAGAATGTTATAAGGCCGGCGGAGTGGCATGTTGGTTAAGAGTTGGTTTGGGACGCCAGCTCTGAGCAGCAGGGCCCCGGTTTGGATCCCACATGAGGGCCAGTGGCACTGCGCCCTCTACAGCTAAGATGGCCAACGACAGCTCAACCTGGATTTGGGCTGCCGTGAGTCTCCAGCAACGGCGTAGGCTGCAGCAGGGCTGCAGTGGGCTGCTATGAGCTACCGTTAGTGGCTGGCAGCCAGCATGAGCTGCCAGCAGCTGGCGTGAGCTGCCATCCAATGGCTGGTGAGCAGCTGCCTCACCCAGGAAGATCATAATAATACCAACATGGGCCAGTGAATCGAAATCCTCCACAACTAAACTGAAAACAAAAGGACAGCAACTTGTCTGTTTCCCTTCCCCGAGTCCCCAACGCTGTTCCCCTCTCCCAATTCCCAAATAAAACCTTAAAAAAAAAAAGAATATCATAACCATAGATGCTTGTCTATGCATGGATTATCTCTGGGCGAATACATAAGAAACTGGTGCAAATCTTGAGGAGGACTGAACAGTTTAAGGGATCAGGGGGCTAGGGTACAGGAGTGGAAAAGAAGAGTTATATGCATTTTTCACTGTACAACTTAGGGTACAATGCACATGTGTTACCAAACTTCAAAAAATGATTAATTTGAAATGAAAATAAAATAACACGAGCATAAAGGAGATCCAGAACAGTGACTTGATTGTAATTGGTATAAATTAAATATTTGTTTAACTGAAAAAGATGAAGAAAAAACTAAGACGATGCCCAAAGACATTCACTTTATCATCTTATTTAGAAGAAATTGCCTCCTTGTTATAAGACATAACCCTCAATCACCCAGTCTGCTGGAAAAATAAAGCCCAAATGATTTGCTCCCCGATTTACTTTCTTGGTCCTAGGTCTAGGTGTAGTTACAACTCCCCAAACCCCAAACGACAATGCTGGCACTTAATCCCTGGATTACTGATTCTATGCTCCTGCCAAAAGGGTTTGCAGGAGTATTGGAAGCTATTTGTCTGTAGCAAACAATACTCAGAGGCCCCCTTCTAGACAGGTAAGTTTCTGAGGACAAGCAGTTAAGGAGAACAGAGCTTTGTAAATAACACAACTTTATGAAACACCACAGTACCTGCTGGTTTACAAGCAATCGCATAACGGTTGTCGGGTGTTTGGATAGTTTTATAAGTGTACACTTGTGGTGTGTGGTGTGTATATGTGTGTGTGTGTGTGTGTGTGCGCACATGCGCACACACACTTTTAATTCCATTCCTCAAGACAATCTTTGGTGGGGAGAAAAACTCTCATCTAATGAGCTCAAATAAACAAATAAGTTTAGGGTTCAGGGCTCATCAAGCAATCATGGACACTGGAGAGTGGGCCCAGGGTACAAATTGTGTGTCCAGGGAAAACCTTGTGGAAGCCCTAGTATTGTCTAATTCCTACTAAGTGATACATATACTCCTGAGGACAAACATGCAGGCCTAACACCAGGCTGGGGGAGAACTTTTGCTAGCTCTTGAATTTTAATAAACTATGAATATGATAGGCATCAGGATTAGAAGGAACTGGAAACATAGGAGAAGGAGTGCATTTCACAGTCAGGGATCCAAAATGAACTTCAATTCTTTGCTACCTCTCTAGTCACTCAAGGTCACATGGAATTTGCTGAGTGTCAGGGTTTAAAATAGATATATAGATACATATTTTTTATATATCAAAATATAAAGTGTTGATTTACCAAGACAGAGCCAGGAAAGGAAAAGAAGACCTTCAAATAGGCCAATTAATATGAAAAAATTGGAAATGGGGTGGCATGTTTTGGTGAAATGTTTCAAAGCCAGACTGAAATTGAAAAGCTCAGAAATGACAAACCTTGTAGAAAATGACTGTGACCACAAATCAAAGCAATACTGCCACGTGCACAATGGAAGGACCACCAGCCACTTCTGAGATCTCACAGTTACACCTGGATCCCCATCATCCTTAAATAGGATGCCACTCGACCACTTATCCTCGAGGCTTCTTTTACTTTGAAGGGTGTATAACAAACACCCTTTGTTGCATCCTGCACACATGAGCAGTGGGAGAGCGAGAGGGGGCGGTGAACGGTTAAGAAATAAAAGAAACAGCAGTCAAGAGTTAAATGAGTGTGGGGCCAAGGGTCTCCAGCCTCGTGGACTAAGAGCCCCGAATCTGGCCGACACACCACTTTAATTTCTCCACCTACCCAGAAGTAGCATTGTTCTCTCCACAGTCTGTGAGTCTCATTCCTGAGAACTAGCTCAAGCCAAATTACCCATGCCTGCAAGCTGGCAATAAGACAAATGCTCTGCCTTCACACACCCTATATGCAAATGATCCCAGGAAGATAAGATTATTGTGCTGAAGACAGATACTATCATACCATCAGGTCACTTCCCAAGCAGGTTGAGGGAAGGAATGTAGCTACAGAGGTAAAAAACCTCCAGTCTTTTTGGGGGGTGAGTGAGGGCTCATGCCCACCTCCATCAGCCCCGAGATTTCTCCTAATGGTCTCCACCCGACTGTGCCTGTTTTAGGTTGTTCCTCCCACAAGAATCTTACCTGTCATTGACTAACCGGCCAAACTTTGGAGCCAAACAGGGAGACACAAAGTGTATGAGCAGTATCCTCAAAAAAAGGGTCAGTTTAGGGTTAAGCGCAGCGGGGGCAGGGGGGGTGACATAGACTGCTGCACAGCTGCGTGGTAACAACCTTTAACAACTTATAAGCCAAAATGTTATGCATGTATGCAACTTTTCCAGTATATAACCTCCACCCCATACAACTCTGTATTCCTGAACTTTCACAGAATTCAAAAATCCTGATTTTTTTTACATGTACACAGACCCAATAATAGCAAATGGTAATGATCCTCAGTGTTATTTTATGATGGCATTTTATATCCCTAATACTCAAAATAATTCTCTAAGTAGGTATTCTTATCACCATTTTACTATTGAAACAGACTTGGAGATTTATCCAAGGCTACAATCAATTTAAATAACAGAGATGGGATTTAAATCCAACTCAAAAGTCCAGCAGGCTGTATTTTTTTTAAATAACTTTTATGGTTACTTTTTCTTTTTAGTCATAGTCATGTTAATTACAGAAGAGACTACAATGCAGAGAAGCAAGATGAAGGAAACAGAAAAACAGCCACGTGGTGCAGTGGAGAGGCCAAGGGGCTGCCGGGGCCATTGAGCCCGGCTGCCTCAGCCTGAGCTTGGCCTTCATCCCTCAGTACCTGTCACTAGCTGTCTCAGGCACTTTAGAAAAACTCTGGCAGAATATCGGCACTTGCTCTGCTTTCTTCAATCATCCTCATTCTAAATACACACAAGGCAACCACACTTAGAAGGCAGGACCCAGGCAGAGGCAGCAATGGCTCCAGGACATCATACATTCTCCTGAACACATAGTGACTGAGTCACTGCCTGGCTCTGTTCTTATCTGAGAATTCTCTGGATGTCACAGATTCATAGGGGAAGGATGGTCAGAAGAGACTGCTTGAAAAGATTCCACTCAAACCACCTGAGGCAGATGGGTGTCAGCCTCTAAAACCCTCAACCAGAAAGAATCAATGTCCCCATGTTAAACCTTTATGTATGTTGACAGGAGTATACACTTATGTATTAATTCATGAAATTGATGTTATCTATGGATGAGTTATGAAATTCTGATTTTTTACTACATATTTTCCAATTTTTAAAATTTAAATAACAAAAAACAAGTATTACCTTCCTATCAGAAAACAATGTGGTTTTTCAGTTTATCTAAGGCAAGGAAGAAAATGTTTTGTTCAACCATGCTAATATAAGCAACAATAATAGTAATCATTGTGATAAAGATGACAACAACCATGAACTGATGATATAATTTCACATGGCTTTTTATACGCTAAAGAACATTGTCATGTATTTCTGTTTAAATGTCTTTCATTTCCTACTTGTGAATTTCTTGACGTATGCCTGCCAGCCTTGGGTATGAATCCCGGCTTGTCTGAGTGAATCCAAGCCTTAGTTTTCTTAGGTATAAAATGTAATAATAATGCCCTACCTAGTTTTGCAGGGAGGCCTAAAAGCTAAAAGTCTGACATTATAAATGTTTGAAAATGAATGACTATGAAGACAAACATGGCCTCATCATATCTTCAAAAGCGGCCCGGGGAGGTAGGTAGGGAACTTATTTTCCACCATTTTACTGAAGAAAACTAATCCTTAAAACTAGGGTACATATTCCCCCAACCCCCACTTTAACCCCTTCAAACTATCCTTTAACATTATTTCGCAAAGGTCCAGAAAGAACTTCCAATGATAATTATTTAAAATTCACCTACTGAAAAAACAAACTAACCAAACGTCAGGCATTAACTCAAACACTGATGCGGTCTGACTATGTGCCTGGGCTGTGTGTGCCATGACCGGATCTCTGCCCTCCAGGGCCATCCCTATCCCTGGTGCTGACTGTGCACTTTCTGGGAAATTCCATGCAAATGACCACTTATGGCTTGTTTCCTTCTCTTGACACAAAAGAAAAAACATTAACCCATACTGAGAAACCACCAGATGCTGTATACCCATTATTTGCCCAGGAGAAAAAAGTTAATAAAATTAACAACAAAATTAACAAACCTAGATACATACATACATACAACATATGATATTTTCTACATACAACAAAATAAAATTTAGAAATTCACAAACTATGAGACCTCTCCAAGAAGCACTTCACAATATTCTCAGAAAACCTGTTCACAACCTCATTCCACACAGCTTACTATCAACCATTTCAGAGAATTCTGTTGCTTTTAACATACGTATTGTAACAATTATTCCATCAGGCTTTTATCAAGCAACAGCATTTTTTTCTGCTTCAGAAACTTCTCTGATAACACTCCATGTTTCAAGCCTCTCCCAAACAAAAAAAATTTAAACAAACCTGTCACTATCAAACAACTGTCAGTATCTTGGAATATTATTTTACATTTGAATGAAATAGTTTAAGTCAGAACCATAAAGTCATAATCCCTTATGTATTTCTCAGAATTATGATAACATCATGATCTAAAAGACCTACATTAGATATGTGCAATATTATCACTGGTTAGAAGGAATGTCACACCAACAATATTAAGCTAATTCAGATATTTATATTATATGACGGAAGTCAATGAATTTGGGATTATTTTTGTTGTTAATTACTACTATTGGCAAGTTGAATATGGATGTTAGATTTGATGAAATAATGTAGGTAGTATTTTATTTCATCACACAAAAATGTACACTATTGTGGCTAAAGAATGTAGTGATTTCTGCCTAGAATTACAGGTATGACCAGCTATACATAAAACAAATATTATTCCTTTGAAATAATACTTAGGTATAAACCAAATGTTTATAGCTTATGCTACTCTATAAATGCATGATAGGAAGTTGCTACTTACAACAATCCTCAGAAAAAGAAACGTAAGTGGTTGATAAGCCTTTAAAAAAAATAAATAACCATATATGGTCAACTAACTTTTGACAAGGGAGCCAAGAATACTTAGTGAAGAAAAAACAATCCCTTCAATAAATAGGGCTGGGAAAATTGGATATTACATGTAAAAGAATGAAACTAGACCCCTATCTTATACCACTTACAAAAATTAATGGTTTAAAGACTTAAATGTAAGACTAGAAACCATAAAGCTCATAGAAGAAAACATAAAAAAGGCTGCTTGACATGGAATTTGGCAATAATTTTTATGAAGCACAATAAACAAAACAAAAAATAAACAAGTGGGGCTACATCAAACTAAAAAGCTTCTGTACAGCAAAAGAAACAATCGAAAAAATGAAGACAACCTACAAATGGGAAAAATATTTACAAACCATATATATGGCAAGGGGTTAATATACAAAATAAATAAAGAATTCATGCAACTCAATACCAAAAAAATGCAAATAACACAATTTAAAAATGGACAGAGGAATTGAATAGACATTTTCCCAAAGACATACAAATGGCCAACAGGTACATGTTAAAGGTAGTCAACATCACTGATCATCAGGGAAATGCAAATCAAAACCACAATGAGATATCACCTTATACCTATTAAAATGGCTATTATCAAGAAGACAAGAGATAACAAACGCTAGTGACGATGTGGAGAAAAGGGAACCCTGGTGCACTGCTGGTGGGATTGTAAATTGGCACAGCCACTATAGGAAACAGTATGGAAGTTCCTCAGAAAATTAAAAATAGAACTACCATATGACCAAGCAATCCCACCTCTGGGTATTTACCTGAAGGAAATGAAAACACTATGTTTAAGAGATATCTGCACCCCATGCTCATTATGGCATTATTTACAAAAGCCAAAACATGAAAAAAAATGTGTCCATTGATGGATGAATGGCTAAAGAAAATCTCTCTCTCTCTCTTTCTCTCTCTCTCTCTCTCTCTCTCTCTCACACACACACACACACACACACACAGAGAGAGAGAGAGAGAGAGAGAGAGAGAGAGAGAGAGAGAGAGAGAGAGAGAGAATTCATTCACAAAAAAGAAGGAAATCCTGACATTTGCAATAGATGGACCTTGAGGGCATTATGCTAAATGAAGTAAGTCAGTTAAAGAAAAATACTGTATTATCTCACTTATATGTGGAATCTAAAAGAAAAAAGAAGAAAGAAAAAACTAAACTCATGGAAAAAAGAAATGTGTGGTTACCAGAGGCAGGTGGTGGGGGGGAGACAGAACTGAATATAGGTGGTCAAAAAATACAAACCTCCAGTTATAAGATAAATAAGTACTAAGGATGTAATGTACAACATGATGACTATAGTTAACACAATTACAAGGTATATATGAAAGTTGTTAAGAAAATAAATCCTGAGAGTCATCATAAAAAAACAACGACCACTTTTGGGGTTTTTTGGGTTTTTGTGGTTTTTTTGTATCTATATGAGATGATGGATGTTCACTAAACTTATTTTGGTAATCATTTCATAATAAATATAAGTCAAATCATTATGCTGTACACCTTAAACTTATACAGTACTGGGCCGGCTGACTGGAGTGTTGGTTAGGAGTTGGCTTGGGACGCCAGCTCTGAGCAGCAGGGCCCCGTTTTGGATCCCACATGAGGGCCAGTGACGCTGCACCCTCTACAGCTAAGATGGTGAACAACAGCTCGACCTGGAACTGGGCTGCCGAGAGTCACCGGCGATAGTGTAGGCTGAAGTGGGGCTGGCCGGCGTACTCGTGAGCCACCGTGAGCCGCCGTGAGCAGCCGTCCAATGGCCGGCAACAGATCTGCCTCACCTGGGAAAAGCGCAATGATAATACCAACATGGGCCAGTGTAGAGCCGTCCTCCACAACTAGACTGAAGAACAAAAGGACAAAAGGACAGCAACTTGTCTGTTCCTCTCCCCCAATTCCCCAATAATAAAATCTTTGCAAAAAAACCCAAAAACTTATACAGTACTATATGTCAATTGTATCTCAAAAAACGGGGACAGATGGGAGGGAATGAGGAGGAAAATAAGATATTACTTTTCACTCAATAGGGCAAAATTTAAAAGTTTGATGATACAGTAAGTAAGCATGTAGGGAAAAATAATTCTTAACCACGGTTTGTAGAAAAATATATTTGTAAAACTTTTTTGGAGAGTAATTAAGCAGTACCTATTAAAATATTAAATACCCATTGTCTTTATCCCAGTAATTCCACTTCTGGGAATTTTATCATATGTACAATTACATAAGAATGTTCATTGTTACATTTGAATAGTGAAAACCATCTAAATATTCTTCTATAGAGAACTAGCTAGTAAAGTATCCATCCAATAGAGTTTTATGCAGTGGTTTTAAAAAAAATGTGAATTTACATGTATGGACATGGAAAGACATCCATGTTAGATTAAAGGTACAGAACTGTATGAGTATACAGTACACCCTATTTGTCTAGAGGGGAAACAAATCCACATTTCTATATTCTGTTATTGATGTTTATATCCAGCAGATACTAATTTCAGAGAAAACTAAAGAAATACAAAGATAAGTTCTTCAGAAAAACAAATAACATTATAGTGCTGCTGCTGATTCCATGACAAATAGGTAGTGACTTCTTTAAGCGACTATTGTAGATCACCGACTACATGTAATGTTTTCCCTTTATTTTGGCAGGCATAGATATACCTGTGCCAGCTGGGTCGTCTTGATTTCATCTAGGCAAAAATAAAATCCTACCTAACCACCCCTCACCCAACATACAATCCTGTATCTTGCCTTCTAAAATGGCTAAGTCGACAACCTAACAATATAAATCTACTTTCTGTTTATTTGTTCACTCATTCAACAGCTTGATTACTGCGGACTGATACACTCTCAGAGACAGGGATTATAAAGACAAATAAAAACAGCCGCCAAGGTTGCCAAAGCAGTCAGTAAGACCATGGGTAAGGAGTCTTGGGCAGTTGTTTCTGGGAGGAAAGGGAAATTCTACACTCTCCAATTGTAACAAGTCCCCAGTCACCTTTACCCCCATCCTCCTCCCCCAAAGGGGGACTCTGAGAGGCAAGAGTCGGTGCCTTTCCACTCCATTGTCCTGGGCCTGAGAGAAACCATGGCCCAGGGGGTAGCCCAGGTCTGGGGAAGCCGGGGCCAGAACACTCAGGCCAGGCACTGAGGCCCCTGCCTTTCAGTCTTCGGTTAGCTCCTGTTGGGAGAGGTGGGTAATTGTCTAGGAACCTCACCAGGCTTAGCCCAACCGGCTGAGCCTGCTAATAATACCCAGGGGAAGAGAGGGATGCCCTCTCCAGACTTCATGTTTTTACCGGTTATGCCTTAAAAGACATTTTCCCCCTCTGCCAGTCCAAAACACAGAAGAAACTTAAAGCTTGCTCAACATCATGATCTCAATCTAAATTTTGCATAAGCAATGCAAAACACAAGCACACAACTCCACTCACCACGACCACAATTTTGAAATGTGTCATTCATAGCAGCTGCCTGCATCTTTTGTGAACGATGCACCACCTGTAAGCTAACTTTCCATTCATCACGAGACATTAGCAGCTCTACAATACTTAGATATTTTCAAAACTATCTCACCCAGTATATTGAATGTCCCAATAGAAAAGCAAGTGTCTTGTCCTCAGACAGACCTAGGATTAAATTTTTCTAGCAAATTACCTAACCTCTCTATCTCAGCTTTCTGTCTGTTAAAGGGTCCCTTCCGCATACCAAGTACTAAATAAGTTAGCTCTCAAGTAGATCCAAAGATTGATTTGTAACAGACTTTGTGTCAATACACTGTTAACAGTGAAAAAGTACTCAACTGTAATTGACTTGTAGTTTGGTTTTTATCATCATAACCAGCCACTACAAATTTCCCGCATTTGAGGATAATTAAATTCTTTCTAAAAATAATCCTAAATTTAAAAGTGGGACTGCAATTAATATAGATGATATAGATGTGTGTGTATGTGTACTTCTATAACTGTCCACAAAATACAGGGCATAGAATCCTGGGTATGACCTAATCCTATATTTGTAAAAAACAATAATCATACGTGTGTGTGTGTGTGTGTGTATAAATAAATATATATATATATATATATGTGTATATATATATATATATACATATATTTATATATACACACACAATTTCACATATACCTACACATATTCATATTTGCAGTGGGAAAATGGCTGGGGCATTTGGTTGCTTTCATTTCCTTCTTTATACTTTTCTATACCCCCCTTGTCTCATCTTAAATTTGTTTTGTATAATGACGTTACTTTTATAATCAGAAAAAAAAAAGGTACAACTGTGCTCGGACAGAGTAATTGTCTGACATAGTTCTAACCAGATAGTCACAGAGCACCAAACATATCTCCGAGGTGGAAATTCTACTGAAAATCGTAATTGTGGCAGAAACAATGTCCTTTTGCATTTATATGGCGCTCTACAAAGTGTTTTCACTATTCTGTGAGGCAGGGCTTATTCCACTTGGCAATGAAGAATCTGAAGGTCAAAGAGACCAAGATTCACCTGCCAGGTCCCAAGTCTGGCAAGGGCAGAGCACACGACCAGAGCTGCCACAGCCCTCACCCTGGTCAGCTTCCAACTGCACCCCTAGTCATGGGAGATTAGCACTGACAACTAATAATGATCAGAATACTTCACATTCAAATATCTCAGACAGAGGCTAGATTTTGTAAAGCAGAAGTTTGAACATTTTAAAGAAGTGCTTTCAAGCATTTTCCAAATTTTTTTTTACTATTTTGCTATGTTATACACTCAGCTAAAAATATAAAAGCTGACTGTGAACTGCATAAATGCACATTCAATACACCTCTTTCAACATACATAAATCTCTTTCATAGTACATTTCAAAAATCTTTTCACAAAATTTTCTTTAGTTTGGGGGACTTTTTGAACAACACTAGAAGAAACAAAAGTATCTCCTAAAGGGGCAGAGCACTTATAAAAAGCTTTCCTTTGTATCTAACTAGTATTTTTTCTTTTCACCTACCTATCTCAATGAAGACTCCCTACAGACCACCAGTCCACCCAGAATTCCTACTAAAAGGCGCTATTTTCACAAAACGTCACACTACCTTACTTTTGAAGTTACCAGATCTTTGGGTTAACAAAACTTTCATTAGTTTCATTTTGCAGCAACATTTTCAAAATGTTTATTGAGTTAAAATGTGGAGGTTAACAAAATAAGGTACACATTAAAAAAAAAAGAGGGCAAGATACAGTTTTGTCTGATTTGCAGTTTGGAAAACTTTTGCTTTACAAAGGCTTATAAAATATCTTTTTTTTGTTTGTTTGTTTTTTTTTTAGTGCAGAGGATAGTTTTGTTAGAGCAGAAAGTAACAGCTCTCAAAACAAGAGGGGGTCCTGACTGGGGTGCCCTAAAATATCCTGAAAATAAGAAGCAATAAACCCAAGATTTACCCACCATGGACTTAATCTCTGAAGAATTTACCTTGACTCCTGGCTCAGAACTATATTCATACTTACTCCCCACCCCAGACCTGCACCCCTGACGCTTCCTATGTAAGTAAGACATGGTAGAAACCTCCACCCGTAAACCAGATCCAACCCCCTCTTGGTTTTTTAGCCCTTTTGCAATCCCACTGACCTGACTGGAACTGATTTCCCGTGTTCCATTCAAAACCTTCTGGGAACATTCTCCCTCCAGTGATGGGGGAGAGCCTTCCTCCTCCGAAGGCGCCGGCCTGGAGGGGCCCCTGACCCCAGGGCTCCTCCTGAAGGACCACTGCTTGTGGACAGACAGCAGGGTCACCTGGGAGTCACACAGAGTCGCCAGGTAGGACTGCTCAGGGTTCCCGGGCGTCTCACTCCCGGCTTTCTCCATGGCTGCGTCCAGTCTCACCTTCACCCCTAAAGCAATTCACCTTCACCAGTCTACGTGGTCAACAAAGAAGGAAATGCTTAAAGTGTCTCCTAACTAGAAAGGGGAAGGCATCCTCTGTGTTCAGTCTTGCAGGTTCCCCCTCTGCTCCTGAGCCAGCCGGGGAGAGGCTGCTGCCGAGTCTGTCAGGCAGCAAGCTTCTGGAACCCGGCAGGCTGCACACAGCTATACGCATATTTGCTCTTGTTTATCTACTCCCTTCTAACCAATTGGCACCCTCTCACTCATCACACTGCATTCGGCACTGGGAGTCTTTGCACACAGCCCGCACACGCCCTCCCCCAGGGCTGCCAGGACACCCGGAGGCATGCACAGAAGCCCAGCACAGTCATTGCCCAAAGCTGAGCAAGGTTTCCTTTTGGCCCATGTGCACTCCCAGAAACCTAGCCTAGAGGCAGCAGAGAAACAGTGCTTTTTATTTGAGCACTTTCTCGGAATCACCAGTTGCCTCTTCCATCGCTCCAATGCTGGTGGTGTGCAGAGCACTAAGGGAGAGAAGTATTTCCCAGGCAACATGACTTGCATTTTCAAGAAGGTGTAAGAAAGTTCCATGTTTCCTGCAGCTTTGTTTTCCCTTGCACCAACAGTTTGACCTCAGTAAGCACTGACTGCAGAAACTCACTGGATAACAAGGCTTATCCATGTTTTATATGTGGCAGAACAGCCAGGAACTAACAAGGCACAATTCAGGCTTCTCAGGCTACTCACTGTTCCACAGGAGGATTAAGGGAAGGAGACACAAGACTGTGATAATCCCGGGAGCCTCCGGCTCTACAGGCAGCACTGCCTCCTTTCACCCCCCCAAAAGCCCCCCCTTCACAACAAGGGGAAAGAGGTGACCTGGTCCACCCACGGGAGGAATAGCTCAACCAGCCACTAATCTGGGCGACACCTCCTGAGGCAAGTTCGTGTGGTGTCGACCATGCACCTGCGGATTGAATCAAGCTAGTCAGTAAAAGTCACTCTGCCCTGCATCACTCTCCCCTTCCCCCACCCCAACAATGTGCTGCAGGGGGACGTGGGTGTCACAGGGATGGACACCCAGTGAGGATGAAGCAGGGCCCGGTTGGCACCCCCCGAGTAGAGGCCTCTCCATGTCCCTGCCTCACTTTTCCTTGCCCTACCTATAGCTTAACAATAGATCATCCCCCTGTGCCTTAAGCTTGGATGTCCCGTCCCACCCAGTTCTCTGTTTTAGAAAATTACCCTGAAACTTATGATGAATACCCTTAGGCTTACTGATCACACTCTCAATATTCTACCAGGCTAGTCCCATCGTTGTTTCTGGGTTGCTGACTCCACCACAGAATCACTTGGCCAGAGGGAAGGCTCCGTGCAGACCCCTGGAAGCATCGTGAAGGAACGCCCAGTTTCCCCTTAAAAACCCCAACCCGCTCTGAGAATGTTAATGCAGTTTTTGGAGGTGTTAACCCGCTGCCTTCTCAGACCACCGGTGCTCTGGTGATAAACGCTTATTTTTAAACACCCCGTTCCTGTGTCAGACTATCAGCTAAGCAGTGCAGGCAGCACGAGCCCTGGACTCCTTTGGCCTCCGGTTTCAAGGACATATCCCCTTCTGCTCAAAGTCTCTGAGGATTCTGCCTCTTTATGAGTTGCCCACAATGACCCTTGTTCCCCATTAAAACTGCCATCACTGCCCCCAAAATCTCCTAAGAGATCTGCTCTCTCTGAGGGAAGGCGGTCTCCCCACTGGTCCATTCATCACAGGCCCCTGGATTCTCTTCGTCATTCTTCTGCCTCTCACTTCCTCTGTGGAGAGATGACCCCTTGTTGTCTCCCACTTCTGAAACATGCTCAGGACAGCCAATTTCAAAGTGTGTCTGGGTTGGCTTCCTATCTTCCCTGTGCTCGGCCAAAAAAGAACCTGCCACCATATCCAAGAAATGCCATTCAAATCAGCGACCCGAAAAGGAAAGGGATGTTCGATGCTAAAGGCCTTGGGCCCCAACCCCACACAGAAGCCAGCAGAGACGAGCCTGTTCTGTGACTTTTCTTGCGTGCTCACCCGTGGCCTTCCTGATGGGACCTGTCAGGCCTATGGATGCTTTTTTTTCTTAAAGATTTTTATTGGGGAATTGGGGGGAGGGGAACAGACAAGTTGCTGTCGTTTTGTTCTTCAGTCTAGTTGTGGAGGATGTTGCTTCACTGGCCCAAGTTGGCACCATCATTGCACTCTTCCTGGGCGAGGCAGATCAGTCCCCGGCTTCTGGACGGCTGCACACTGCGGATGCTGGCTGCTGGCTACACATGGTAGCCCATGGCAACCCACTGCCACAGGGGCTGCAGCCAACGCCAGCCGATGGAGCTCACTGCAGCCCAGCTCCAGGTTGAGCTGTTGTTCAGCATCTTAGCTGTGGAGGGCAGTGTCACTGGCCCTCATATGTGGGATCCGAACCGGGGCCCTCTGGCGTCCCAAGCCAGCTCTTAACCATCGCGCCCCTCGGCCGGCCCCCTATGGATGCTTATTGACCACCTCACATTTCCTTTATTGGGCATCACAAGTGGGTTTCCCAGATACCTGAGGCTTAGCTCTTTAAGCACCAGATGCTTTGAAAAAACTTTTTGCCATATTGGGCGGAAATCCTGCTCAAAGGTGTCATTTATCTTTCTGTTGCCTTTTAAAATATGAGTTACTATGCATATTTCAACTTTTCCTTGGTGATATGAGATCATTATAAATATAAATGCTTCTGTGCTCTAGCTATGAATGGTTAATAAGGAAAGTATATTGGCACCACACATCCCAAGTGAATTGAATAGTCTATCCTGTTTGCACTGTCAATTATGAAAAATTTAAATACTATACAATACTTGTACTTCTCCTAAATGGTCACTCAGAGCCAGAACACAACTAGGAGGAGGAGGCTGTGGCCAGGTTATAAAGGGCATGAAGTTTATTTAGACTTTGTCCTGTGGACAGTGGAGGATCATCAGTAGTTTTGTTGTTGTTGTTTTGTTTTTTAAAGATTTTATTAGGGAATTGGGGGAGGGAACAGCGCTGGGGAATTGGGGAAGGGGAACAGACAAGTTGCTGTTGTTTTGTTCTTCAGTCTAGTTGTGGAGGACGTTGCTTCACTGGCCCATGTTGGTATTATCATTGCACTCTTCGTGGCTGAGGCAGTTGCTCGCTGGCTATTGGACAGCCGCTCACAGTGGCTCATGGCAGCTCACGAAAGCGCACGCCTGCTGCCAGCCAGCCCCATTGCAGTCTAAGCCATCGCCAGCAACTCACAGCAGCCCAGCTCCAGGTCGAGCTGTTGTTCACCATCTTAGCTGTAGAGGGCGCAGCGTCACTGGCCCCCATGTGGGATCTGAACCAGGGCCCTGCTGCTCAGAGCTGGCGTCCCAAGTCAACTCTTAACCAAGGCACACTCAGCCGGCCCAGGAGTTTTTAAGCAGAGGACTTACAGGATTATATTTGTGGTTTAGAAATATAATTGAGGCTGGTACAAGAAAGATGACTCAGAAGAGGGAGGATTATAGGGTTAAAAGGAGCAAAAAAAAAATAATTAATTAATAGTGGAGTAGGATTAAACAAATGAGGAGGTCCTTCAGGCTCAGATCAAGTGATCACAGGAGGTGATGCAAAGAAAGGACCTGAGGATGACAATGCCATTTCCGGTTTGGCAGAGATGAGGAGGAAGGAGGTGGGGGGAACATGTCTGGGGTGAAAATGGTGGATTCTCCTTTGTTCCCATAATCCTGGGAAACGGCCAGGGCAGGAGCCCTTTCTCAGGCTGGAGAATCAAGTCCAAACGCCTCTTTCTGGCACCTTCTCTTTTCCTCACACCTGACCCCTAGGTTTCCACCCCCTCCCCATCTAATCCCCCTTATCCTTTAAGTCCTGCCTCTCTCGGGAGGCTCCTCCACCCTAGCAGGGCTCTCCCTCTCCCTTATCTGAATTCCAGTATCACTTAAGTCAAGCTCCCAGGCTGGCAGCCTTCCATCCATATTGAGGACAAGTCTTCTCCCTGCACTGAGGCTGCACTCAGATCAGGCCATACTTATCGCTATTTCTTACCGTGCACTCAGCACCAGGAAACCCTGTAAGCTTCTGGAAAACAAGGTTCTTACATCTTATCTGCCCACAGACCTAACAAGGTGATGAACAAATATCACACATGAAACAAATACTTGCTGGCTGAACTACAGACAGATCAGAATGTGCTTTCTACCTAGAATTTCATGGTGCTTTTATCCCTCTATCACGATGCAAGGGCAAACTCCACTAGCCTTTCACATATTACGCCTGAAAGCACAGGTCTTCAAGTGTCTCCTTGAACTAAATTATTCTGCCCCCCACATGTGCATATTTTATCAGCTAGTTTCCAAAATAAAATTCACCTTGTTTATCTCCTACCCACCTTCCCAGTCTCTGGATCTTTCCTATACGAAAATAAAAATCCCTTTGGTATCCTAAACAAGCCTGTTGAAACCTGAGAAACCTGGGCCCAAAGGCAGATGGGCAGCTCATGTTTCCATGAACCTCCAGGACAAAGGACCCTATTTGGAGGAGGGACAATTGGTTCAAATATTTCAACACTCACACAGATTACCTACTGAGCCCAGCTAGAGGCTCACACTGGGTGGGGCTTCTCAGCAAAAGCACTGGGTCAGTCCTCCCCAGACAGGCAGAGGAGTCCAGGGTCCTGTGACGGGACAGGGTGCAGAACCTGACACCAAGCTGCATGCTGGGAAGCAGTGGCCACGGAGGTTCCCATGCAGAAAACATGGGCAGTACAAATAGCCCATCCTTCACATCAGGGGCAGAATATTAATAAATGAGTATAATTTAGAGCCTGGGAGACAAAATAGTTAAGGGCTATGCATTTAAGAAGATACAAGAGACACTTTCTGCCCTCAGGAGCTTATCAGCAAGTTAGGAAAGAAAAACAGTAGAGGACAGTATTAAAATATCAAAAACCATTCAAACATTAGGTGCTGGAGTGAGGGAGGGGCTGCTGTAGGCCAGAGTTACTTTGGAAGACTTGCCAGGGGAAGGACTCAGGTGGGCCTGGAGGTCTGCCCGGCTGCTCCTCACACCCCCAGGAGCGGGTGACTTCACGACTGAAACAGGTAGCTCTGCATGCGTTTTACACTGGCGTATGAACACGAGACAAAGAAAGAAAGAAAAGCTGGGCAAGCTCGCTGGAGGGGGTGCTCTTAAATAAAACTGCACTTGGCTGAACAACCTAGGGTGCAAAAAAAAAATTACAATGGTTCTAAATTATCAAGACTCTGGTGAGGGTCACAAAGAGAAACACTGAGGTCATCAAAGTGTAAAAGCCAGTGCTTCGATTCCACAGTTAAGTATATGCACCTTCAACCTCCCTGGCTGCCTTCCTCACCTGGGGCCCACCTGGTACAACTCCAACACTGGTTACCTCCAAGTTCCAAGAGACTCCACATCTGTCTCCCTGCAGCTGAACAAGGATCAGACAAAACACACCCAGGCTGGCTGGCCATGCTGATTCATGACCAGTAACATGGAGCAGGCCCTGGTGCCACCAGCAGTCCTACTACCTCTGCTTAGTCCTCTTCGCTTTCCTGGAGAACGATCCCAAAATCCCCAGATCCCACACCTCCCAGCTCCTCAGGACTCCACTCCCCATCCCCCTCAATTGGCACTAATGAGCCGACTCCCTGCTGACTGAAATAAAAGAAGCAATCAGAAAAGAGCTTGCAAACATCTCAACCACCACCTGCATGAGTACCTTCCCTCTTATTGCCCAGGGAGCTGTCCTTGTCCCCAAGGGCAGCCTCCAAGTACCCAAGCCCCCAGGTTTTCCTTCTACCCTTCTGACAGCTGCTTCTCAGAGTCCTTCACAAGGGTCTACTAGTCCCCAAACCTCTGCCCCGGAGTGGCTGTGGCTCAGCCCTTGGCTCTATCTCTTCCCTGTCTGTGCTTGTTCCTTGGTGACCTCACAGTCCAGCAGACACACAGCCAGCAACTCCCAAATTCCACACCTATGGACCTACATGCTTAATCAACATCTCCTGTTGGATATTTAACATGCATCTCAAATGTGAACTTGTCTACAACTGAGTTCCCAATATTCTGCCCCTTACCTGCTTCTCCTGCCTTAGTAAATGGCAACTCCTCCCTTCCACTTGCCCAGGGGGAGAAACCTTGGATGCATCCTTGGTAAGAATCATCTCCTTTTAAGCCATGTGTAAATGTCCAGCAAATCCTGTCAGTTCTATCTTCAAAATACATCCAGCATCCAACCACTTCTCAGCACCTCCACTATAAATGGCCCAAGCCTCCAGGGCATCTCACCTGCATTACTAAAACAATCTCCTAAGTGACCCCCTGGCTTCTGCTATCACCCCTCAAGTCTATTCTCAACATAAAAGCCAGAGAAATCCCTTTAATGGTCAAGTCAGATGACAAAATCCCTCCAGGGGATTTCCTTGTACTTAGAGTAAAAGTTAAAATTCCTTCCACTGACCTAGAGGACATTGCAGGGTCTGCCCCACCCCCAGTACCTTTCAACCTATCCTCCTACTCCTCACCCTCACCCACTCTGTTAAGACCACTGATCCTGCTATTCCTGGAACAAAGCCAAGGCATGCTCCTACCGCAGGGCCTTCGTACTGGCTACTCCCAGGTTTAGAAATATTCCTCCACCATATGTATGCGGACAAAAAAACAAGCCACATGCTAAACCTGACAAGTTCAGGGGAGGCCTGAAATTAACCACATAGTGTTACCATGAGCAGGAAGCACAGGGCCCTGGGGAGAGAGAGGGAAGAAGGGAAGGAGGAAGTGGAAAAAACAAAGATAAGAGGAAATAAGCAGCTACAGCTAATTGTAATAGTTTATAATACTTTTGCATTGCGGGCAGAGAGAAATCTCTATCCCCTGTGCCGCCATGACAGTTCCAACAAGGCCAAGTAAAAACAAAAGAATCCCACCGCCCACAGGAAAGAGCGGTCTGCAAACCCAACCTGGGAACACCCAGGACACCATCCCTGAATATTTCATGCCCTCATTCAAATATAATCCTAAACTTCTTTCGTTCTTTGGGGCAGTCGCTCTGCTTCTGGGCCTGTCTACTCCCACATTTTGGGAGTGTATTCTTTTTCCGCATTTTGGGAGTGTATTCTTTTTCCTTCCTTTATTAAATTCCCTGCTTGCTTGGCTTTGTTTGCGTGGCTTAATTCCTTCCCCAGATGTTTGCCAAGAACCCCTGTTCTCCAGCAACAATAGGATGGTCTGAACATAAAAATTTCTAACTAAAAGCTAGTCCTGGCCTGTAGTCACATCCTTGGCCTGTAGCTTCCTTGACAAAGGTCAATCTTTACCTTAAGTGAGCCTGTCTATTGTCTTTTTTGCATCTAAGATAACACACCCTTGGAATGTCAGAGTAATCCCATTTTCCAGACCCCTCAGGGCACAACCCACTGCACCAGAGCAGAGACCACAAAACTTCTCTTTGTTATCTCATTCCCCAATATCATCTCTGCTTGCTGTGAAATGTTAATTAACTTATCCTGTACCCACAAATGTAAAAGAAGTATGTCTCTCCATTTTACTTTTTATCCAAACCCAGAGATTTAGCTGCTTTGCTTTCTCCCCCTCCCAATTAATCTACTACCAATGGATTTCATGTAGCTCTCCTTATGTATTAAACACTGTCTTAAATAAGCTGCAAAACTGTCATTCTCCAGAGCATTTTCTTAATCCGTTAAGATTTTGATTCCCAAGCAATTATTTTCAGTTCGGCTCAAATAAATTCATTAAAGTTCTCTACAGGTTTAGATTTTTGTTATGTCAACATTTACTTGGTGCAGTTGGCAGGATTCCAAAGAAACCCACCTAGGACCACCCTAAGGGCCTGGATATGGTGCTAGGTACCAACAGGGGCCATTGTGCCACACTGGCTCCCCGCTTGGTATCGGGTGAATTTTGGTGAGTTTTTCTTGGAATTCTGGACTTACCTGTTTTAAGGTAGAAGGCCATGACTTTATTTGAACTGCTTTTAAAAAATCCTCGAGGTGACATTAAAGATTAAGGGTTGAGGTAACCCAGGCTAAGGACAAGAATTGAGATAACTCAGAAACAGGAGGAAAAAATACAATGGATGGCTGGTTTTTACTTTTTTGGCTTTTCAGTTGGAATTGCTTACTGCAAGTTTAAACAAAACCTTTTGCTGGATAAATGAGAGTCTGAAAAGATAAGGGGCATTTATTTCCTCCAGCTCGAATTTCGAGTATTCTTAGGTGACTAAGAATCTAGGTGGAGGGCCGGCCGAGTGGCGTGTTGGTTAAGAGCTGGCTTGGGACACCAGCTCTGAGCAGCAGAGCCCTGGTTCAGATCCCACATGAAGGACAGTAACGCTGCGCCCTCTACAGCTAAGATGGTGAACAACAGCTCGACCTGGAGCTGGGCTGCTGTGAGTCGCAGGCGACGGTGTGGGCTGCAGCCCATGCTGCAGTGGGCTGCCTTCAGCTACGGTGAGTGGCCGGCAGCCAGCATGAGCAGCCAACAGCCGGTGTGAGCTGCCAAGAGCTGCCATGAGCGGCTGTCCAGAGGCCAGAGACTGATCTGCCTCACCCAGGAAGAGCACAATGATCACAATACCAACATGGGCCAGTGAAGCGACATCCTCCACAACTAGACTGAAGAATAAAAGGACAGCAACTTGTCTGTTCCCCTTCCCTGAGTCCCCAGCGCTGTTCCCCTCCCCCTATTCCCCAATATAATCTTAAAAAAAAAAAAATCTAGGTGGAGGTCTTTGAGGGTACTCCTCAAAACCAGCAGTGGCCCCAAAGGGATTCCCACACAACTGTAATGAAATATTTGACTCATCCGGGGACGTACACATCAAGGCTCATTACCTAGTGCTCTGAGTCCTCCTGGTTGTAATAGACAGCCAGGGAGAGAAACCGAGACACATGAGGGTTGAAGCGACTCAGGAGGTGACAGCCCCTTGGAGCTCAACCCATAAGCAGCACACTTCAACCCATGACATAATAGCACTACAAATTTGTTCAGACTCTGCAGATCTCAAAGAAAACTAAAATTAATATGAGAAATCGTGTCTCCAAGGCCAACAAGCTCCTAGACCCCAACCCCATTAATATCCCTGCAGATGTCCAGTTCTTAGGGAGCCTTTACTTGCAAGTACTTAACAGAAACGGGAAGATTTAACTAGAAGTGATATCAACTTAAGATGGCCAACATGGAGCTCTTTTGACACCTAAATTAATTTTGTATGTGCACAATTAGAAAAAGCCGGCTTTAAAATCAAACTGAATGAATGGGAGGCTTAACTCAATGGGCAAATAGAAGCCTCCGAAATGGTACGGAGAGAGATGTCCTTCTCTTCAGGGAGATACTAAGAACATTTTAGAGACTGTCTCTGAACTAAGAAGGTTTCTGAAGCTGCTCAATGCCAACACCCCGCTTTTCCCTCTTCTCCAACTGTCCCATTGTACCCTTTCTCTACTTCGAGTTGTCCAGACTCACTCTCCTTTCCTTCGCCTCCTCCTCTCTCTCTCTTTTCTACACCTCTACTGCAGCTCCCTACTGACCTAGGGAACACTCAATAGAAAACTAGACCAGGATAGGTTAGGAAAAAAACCCCAGAAATTACGGCAGCTCCCTTTGGAGAAAAGCTGGTCTCAGACAGAGGGAAACTAGCAACTGTATCCAAACAGACCTAAGGAATCTACAAAAGATTCCCCCAGCCCTTTCCAGGACTCTGATAAGTTTCTCCAAGGAATATGAATTAACTGTTAGAACATATGATCCTGGCTATTCTGATCTATTCTAGCTAACACACCTACTGGTTTCTGAGAGCAAAGCAACAGTATTACTAAATAAGATTTTCTGGGAAAATTTCTGTACAAGACTCTGCTTTTATTGTAAAAAGTCAGGTCACCTTAAGGATTGTAGAGGGCCGGCCAAGTGGCTCAGCTGGTTTAGAGTGTGAGATCTGAGCAACAGGGTCTCCGGTTCAATTCCCACATGGGCCAGTGAGCTGCACACAAGCTGAGCTGCTGCTAAATTGCTAACAGGTGGCAGGATGGCTCAGCTGGTGAGAGCACACGCTCCTAACAAGGTTGCCAACTGGACTCCCGCATGGGATGGTGGGCTATGCCCACCTGCAACTAAGATTGAACACGGCACCTTGAGCTGAGCAGCCGCAAGCTGCCGACGGGCAGCCGGATGGTAACTGGACTTGGAGCTGAGCTAGCTGTACCCTCCACAACTAAGATTGAAAGACAACAACTTGGCTGTTCCCCTTCCCCAATTCCCCAACACTGTTCCTCTTCCCCAATTCCCCAATAAAATCTTTAAAAAAAAAAAAAAAGGATTGTAGAAAACTTGAAATGGGATTAAGAAAAAGAAAAGAAACAGAAGCAAGCATGGGGCTGCTCCAAGGACAAAGAGAAGACATTTCCCCTTCTTACTAATCCTTTGGGAGAAACTGAAATTACCATAACAGGAGAAACTACTAAGGCCCTTGTAGATAGATACTAGGGCTATTTTATCTGTTCTTAATACTACCTAACTAAGCTGCCCTATCCCTCGGAATAAAGCTTCTATACAAATGGTAGGGACATCTAATCAATCAATGTCAGAACTTATTCCCCTCCAGCTAGGAAATGTTATGGGGCAACATATATTTTTACTAGTCAAATGTGCCCGGGCTCATTCAATAGGGGGAGACTTTCTTGAAACAAATGACACCCACATATCCTTCTCCCTGAAGGGTGAAACATATTTAGAACTAAATGAATCAGATACTGAACCAATTGGGAAAATAATTATTTTTAAAATAACTACACGAGAGCAAACTAATCTTGAGACTGACTGAACGATTGTGACAGGATGTTCCAATGCAACTTTGGACCTTTCCAGTACAAATATTGACAAGATTAAGTCAGTCACTCCTACTAAAATAAACTGATAAATTATTTTAAATAAATTTATAAATTAGTACTGACTCACTTCACAGTGTGCTCCTAAGAGATGAAGACTTCAAAGACCATGACTCACAGCCAGGAGATTTTGTCCACTGGAAAAGACATCAATTAAAAACTCTCTCCAACCTTGTTGGAAGGGACTTACCAGGTATTACTAATTAATTTATATGCCACTAAACTTAAAGGTGTTAACCAAAGGATTCATGTTTCTCTTTTTTTTTTTTAAAGTGCCTAACTGTGAATGGACATCTGCCCCTATCTCTGACACTTGCCTCCGCCTATAGCAGACATCAAAGATTCCTCGAAGCCACCGACATCAGGGGCAGACAGCTATCCCAAGACATTGAAAAGGCTTATATACCTACATAACTGATATTGAACTTAAAATAACCATTTGATTGTCTTTATCTGTCTGCTAATACTATTAGTCATAATGATAGTTTTACTTGTTCTTTGGGCTTTTCTCAAACCCTGTACTTATATAGTCCAACGGTTAATAATTGCTAAAGGTATATAAGATAACTTTTACATTATCAGTAATACTATTTTTATGGTTTCTCTTTTGAAATTTAGAATGTTATTGTAGAAGGAAGAAAAGAGATGTGTGTATGTGTTTTTGAGAGAAGTTAAAAGGAAGTAGTTTGTCCTAATATGTTATGTCTGAATGAGGAAAGGGAGACAAACTGAGGACAAGTAAAGCTGTAGCAGGTTATTGGAAAATACTGAGAAAAAAAATTGTATGTATAAATGCTAGAACCCAATTATGGGAACATGCTTACCCCCTAACCCAACAAAGATTACTAACTATATTAATTCAGATGGAAGCTAAAGTAGCTATAAAAAAAAATGGCCCTCTATAATGGCTGCTGAGGCAAAGAAAATTTACTTATGAAACTTACTGTCCTCCTGACCTCTGGAAATTTTTAATTTTTTTAAAAGATTTTATAGGGGAATTGAGGGAGGGAAATAGCGTTGGGGAATCAGGGAAAGGGAACAGACAAGCTGCTGTCCTTTTGTTCTTCAGTCTAGTTGTGGAGGATGTCACTTCACTGGCCCATGTTGGTATTATGATCACTGCGCTCTTCCTGGGAGAGGCAGTCACTCGCCGGCCATTAGATGGCTGCTCACAGCTTTACGACAGCCCACTGCAGCCTACGCAGTTGCTGGCAACTCATGGCAGCCCAACTCCAGGTTGAGCTGTTGTTCCACCATCTTAGCTGTACAGGGCGCAGAATCACTGGCCCTCATGTGGGACCAAACTGGCGGCCCTGCTGCTCAGAGCTTATGGTCCCAAGCCAACTCTTAACCAATGAGCCACTAAGCCCTTCCTGGAAATTTTTTAGATGGTAATTGTAATTTACACCATTGTGTTCTTATAGGCTAGCCCAAATTAAATCTTAAAGTTGTAGTTCCCAATTGCACAACTATTGGGTTGTCAGAAAAGTCATGACGCATGTTTGAGACAGATGGCACTAGTTCATTTTTGGAAGTATTAGAGTCATTCACATCTGTCTTGTTGCTATGTCATTTGACAGCTGACAGTTCTAGCTTCATTCTAAAAAAAAAAATTGAGCGATTTGGTTGAGTTTTGGAGATTTTACAACACGTTGAAAATGGAAGACCAAACTGTGCATTTTTGTCATATTTTACTGTTTTACTTCCATAAAGGGAAGAACGCACGTCAAGCTTGTGAAAAGTTGTATGAAGTTTACAGTGACAATGCTCTGAAAGACTGTCAGTGTCAACAATGGTTCACGAAACTCCATGCTGGTGATTTTGATCTCAACAACGCTCCTCGGTCAGGGAGGCCCACTGAGGTTGATGATGACAAAATAAAGGCATTGATTGAGTTAAACCCACGTTACATGACACGAGAGATTGCAGGAACATTGAACATCCATCATTCAAGCATTCATAACCACCTGAAGAAGCTGGGACAGATAAGCAAGCTCCATATTTGGGTTCCGCATGAATTCAAAGAAGTTCATTTGACGGCACATATAAACATCTACAATATGCTCATTAAACGTGAGGAAAACGATCCTTTTTTGAAGCAACTGATAACTGGTGATGAGAAGTAGATTGTTTACAACAATGTGGTGTGCAAACGGTTTTGGTTCCGACGTGATGATTCGCCTCAAACAACATCGAAAGCAGACATTCATCAGAGGAATGTTATGCTCTTAGTGTGGTGGGATTTTAAAGGTGTCGTGTTTTTCGAGTTCCTACTGAGGAACCAAACAATCAATGCGAATGTGTGCTGTCAGCAATTGGATAATTTGAACGAATCCATCAGCCAGAAACATCCAGAGCTTGTTCATTGTACAGGAGTTGTGTTCCATCGTGACAACACGAGACCACACACAAGTTTGGTCACCCGTCAAAAATGATTGGAGCTTGGATGGGCTGTATTGCCACACCCACCATACTCGCCTGACCTTGCGCTGTCAGACTTCCACTTGTTTTGCTCTCTTCAAAACTCCTTGCATGATACAATGTTCAATTCAGATGAGGCTGTAAATCAGCACTTTGTTCAGTTTTTCGCAAATAAAGACAGTTCCTTCTATGAACAAGAAATTATAAAGCTCACTGAAAGATGGCAAAAGGTTATTGAACAAAACAGGCAATATATCATTGATTGATCTTTGTTCTTTATATAAATAAATGACCTTTGAAAAACATAGACAAAATATGTCATGACTTTTTCGACAACCCAACAGCAGGAATCAGATTAATAACGAATGACAATTGAGTGCTTCCAATGGGAAGTAGATGGACCATATTAAAATAATAAACAATAATAAACCAGTAAATGAGAACACCCCTAATTGTCAGAGTGTGAAAACTAAAGAAGTAGATGGTGTGGCCTTAAACTATAAGGAAATGTTATACTAGACATAAAATGCAGAATAGACAGCAAAACTTGGACCATGACAGCTTGTAGGTTACAAATGACCCAGTATAGTTTTTACTTAGTGAAGGCCCATAAGACTTGATTGCCTCCCATTTAGCCTTTCCTTCTGAAAAAAAATTTGACCTTGACTACCATTCAAGGTCTTGGTCTTGCGCCATCCCCAGTAGCCTATCATTTCAGCAAGACAAATGATGACACGAAGACTTCCTAGGATTGAGCCTTTTTAGCACTGTGGGACCACATTATCCAACCAATAGGTTGGTTATTAATGCACCCTTTGGATTGATTTATGGCCAAAAGAGGGAAATGTAGATGAAAAAGGGGCCACACACTAAACCTGACAAGCTCAGGGTAGGCCAGCGTAGTGGGCCCTACAAACTCAGAGACAGAAATTAGCCACATAGGACGGTCTGAACTTAAAAATTCCTAACTAAAAGCAGGTCACAGCCAGTAGTCACATCCTTGGCCTGTAGCTTCCTCGACAAAGTAAATCTTTACCTTAAGGGAGCTCCTATTATCTTTTTTTGCATATAAGATAACACACCCTTGGAATGTCAGAGTAATTGCTTTTTCTGGACCCCTCAGGACCACACACTGCACCAGAGCAGGAGACCACAGAACACCTCATTGTTACCTCCTTCCCCCAATACCATCTCTATGTGCCAAATACCATCCCTATGTGCCATAAATGTTAATTATTAACTAGCCTGTATCCACCAATGTAAAAGAAGTATGTGTCTCTTCGTTTTACTTTTTATCCAATCCCAGAGATTTCCCCACTTTGCTTTCTCCCGCCCCCTTAGTTGACCACCAATGAATTTCATGTAACCCTCCTTACATCTCCTCCTTTGATTCTAATGTAGAAAATAAGCTGCAAAACTGCCATTCTCTGGAACATTTTATTAATCCATTGAGATTCTGCTTCCTGGCAAGTATTGTCAGTTTGGCTCAAGTAAACTCATTAAAGTGCTCTACAGGTATGGATGTCTCTTATGTGGACATCTAGATGGCTCACTTCCTCACGCCCTTTAGGTCTTTGCTTAAATGTCAGTTTCTCAGTCCTGCTAATTACCATTTACATTTCAAACATTCCCCACTCCCTATTGCATCCTTTCCTGCTTATTTTCTCCAGAACACTCAACTAGCATCTGATTATCTATCTATCTATCTATCTATCTATCTATCTATCTATCTATTTACCAACTTACTGATTTGTTTACTGACAGTCTCCCATTAGAATATAAGTTTCAAAAGTACAGGAATCTTTTGTCTATTTTCTTTATTCACAGCTGTATTCCCAGCATTAACACAGTGCTTATACTTAAAAGTTTCTCAATAGTTATTGAAAGAATCAATGACAGAATACCCAACAAAACGTATTTGCTTATGATAAAACACTAAACTTTCAGACAAATATACAACATGGGAAGGTGCCCTCATGCAAAGCTGGCTCTTTCCTCCTTCACTGGCTCATTCCTTTTTCCCTCCAAGCCAGGAGTCTAAGCTCAGATACCGTCAAGGGCAGGCACTGACCTAAATGAGAATTAATAAGAACTTAAGTATTATAACTTGTGGCCCAACATTTGAATGTTTGCATCTTGAGCTCTGAAACTGCTTGCAAGGCATGACTTTGCCCTTCTGGGTTTCAAAACCATGGGCAGAGTAAGTAGCCACTCCGTGCTGATTACTGTGTGATAAATCCTACTCCTTGCATTGTGGATAAATAACACTCCCTGTACTCTAACTGCGTGATTAAAACAAAAAACAAAAAAAAAGCCTTTTTGCTCTACAGGCCTGGGCTGAAACTAGTACAATTATAAATGCTTAATCACAGATTACCCATTGTTTTCATCCCACAAACCCACTTGCTTGACCACTAAGTCAGTCAATTAGAAAATAAATGATGTAAGTTTGTGGTCTTGTTTCCCCTAGCAACCCATCTCTTTGATCAGCAGCTCCTTGCAACTTCGGACTTTAAAAACCTTGCCCTGGGCCGGCTGAGTGGCGTGTTGGTTAAGAGTCAGCTTGGGAAGCCAGTTCTGAGCAGCAGGGCTCCGGTTCAGATCCCACAGGCCAGTGACACTGCCCTCCACAGCTAAGATGGTGAACAAACAGCTCGACCTGGAGCTGGAGTGCCATGAGTCGCCGGCGACAGCGTAGGCTGCAATGAAGCTGCAGTGGGTTGCCATAAGCTACTGTGAAGGGCTGGCAGCCAGCATGAGCTGCCAAGAGCTGCCATCCACCCGGGGAAGAGCGCAATGATAATACCAACATGGGCCAGTGAAGCGGCGTCCTCCACAACTAGAATGACGAACAAAAAGGACAGCAACTTGTCTGTTCCCCTTCCCCGATTCCCCAACGCTGTTCCCCTCCCCCAATTCCCCAATAAAATCTTTAAAAAAACAAACAAAAAAAACCCTTGCCCTATCCCTTCACCCCACCCCTGCCCCATTTTGGAGTGTATTCGCAGTTCGAACCAAGGGTGCATTTCCTGGTTTGCAAATCATTATCTAAATATACTCTCTTTTTAAAAATTTCTCAAAAGGATCCTCTGGACTTTATAGTTTACATAGGTTGGGTAGCGTTTGTGGACCACAAGAACAGCTTATGCTCCACCTGACAGAGACAGCTATTCCTAGGCTCCAGTGAACTGTAGGTAAATGGCCCAGGGTCTCCAGAGTTTCCAAAAGAAGGAGCTGGGGTTTTACACAATAAAGTTCTAATTTTAAAATGTTGAAAACTGCTACAAAGTTCTGGCCAATGAAATATAAGGAAGAGTATGTCAGGGCTCCTGAGAAAGCTCCTTAAAAGAGAGATTTGGTTTGTCCTTACCCCTTCCTCATTTCAACTGTGTGCAACATGAATTAGATGACTGGAGCCCTAACCGCCATGTTATGGTCATAAGGTATTAAGATGGAGTTGTGTTCTAGCTTGTTAAAGCAGAGAGAGAGAGAGAGAGAGCGAGAGAGAGAGAGAGAGAGAGCGAGAGAGCGAGAGAGAGAGAGGTGTCTGGGGTCCCTGATGACAGTAAAGGTGCCACACCAACCTGGGATGCATATCTCCAGATTTCACCAACAGCCATATTGTTTTGGGTTTTCTGTTATATGCAGCCAAATATAATACAATTCTAACTAATACACGTGTCACATGCAATGGTAGGGACTTCTGGCACAGCAGTATACAGAGCTCTGCAGACCATCTCCCCAGTGAAACTGGTGAAAATTATTAAAAAAACCAAACAACGTGGAAAATCTCTGGAAGTGGGCCTAAAGGCATACAGCATACAGCAAATGAAAAAACATTTTATTCATGAAAATCTACTACTGTTTGGTAAGAACAGTAACAATCTGTGGTATTTGAACCCTGACCCTGAAACCAGAGGCCAAATGAGTTGGGTCATAGAATAAGCGTTTATTATCAGAGCACCAGTGGTCTGAGAAGGCAGTGGGTTCACACCTCCAAACATTGCCTTAATATTCTCAGAGTGGGTTGGGGTTTTTAAGGGGGAATCTGGGCATTTGTCCAGAGGCTACGTGAAGGTTCTAGGGGTCTGCATGGAGCCTTCCCTCTGGCCACGTGATTCTATAGTGGAGTCAGCAACTCAGGAACAATGATGGGATTAGCCTGCAAAGAATACTAGATCATAGAGATTGTGATCAATAAGCCTAGGGGTATTAATCATAAATTTCAGGGTAATTTTCTAAAACAGGGGACTGGGTGGGACAGGGGACGTTCTGAGCTCAAGCCACAGGGGGATGATCTATTGCTAAGCTACAAGTAGGTCCAGAAAAGGTGAGGCTGGGACCTGGAGAGGCCTCTCCTGTGGGGGTGCCAGGCAGGCCCTGCTTCAGTCCTCCTCCTTCCCCTCAGAAACTCCACTCCAGACCAGTACTCCCCTCCTCCAGCTCCTAGTCAGAGGGCTTTCTTCCCAGGAGGGGCAGGGACATCAGCATTGCTCATCCTGACACTGAGGCAAAGTTGCCGGCAAAGCAGCCATGAGGCAGAGGCTCCCTTCTTCCAGCTAGCCCCCACTGGTGGAAAGAAGGCACCACCTTGGTCACAGTGCACCCAGAATATGGGGCCCGGCAGCCCTTGCCCTTGCTCACAGGTGGTGTGGTTTCACACCAAGAGAAGAAAGCAGAGCAGAACTGCCTGTCACCAAACACCCCCCCCCCCCCGGCCAAAATTCCCCTCCCTCTACCCAAGCACTCAGCTCCTGAAGTGGGGGACTCACACAGAGAGAAGTGTGCTATCGTCTCCAGCTCCAGAGCTGCAGCTCAGCAATTTTGCCTGGGTGAAAGGCAACTGGGAGGAGACTGGTAGACTAATTGGACATGTAGACTAATCGGTAGGCTGGCTAGTTTGCAGGAGTGAACCAGGGAGAAAAGAGACAGTTAGGGAAAGCCTGCCTGGAGTCAAAATAAATCTCAAAACAGGATCTCAAGAACTATCCCATCAAAGGAGCCTCAATTTGGTTGCATCAGTCTGTGGAGCAATTTATGCCCCAGGGCATTGTTGAAAACAATACATCCGTCTACAATTAATGGAGCGGCCTACAATTAATGGAGTGTAAAAGCTCTTGTGGTCAGGAAAAAGCAAAGACAAAATAATGTCACAAGATGACTGCGTATACCCAAGGCTGTGTCACCTAAGGAGCAAGATCAACCTCAGAGGCTTAATGGGTGGTGAGGGGGAGGAGGGGACAGACTCTATTAAAATAATCTTGCCAGTCACTAAATAATAAAAAAGCAAATAACAGTAACAAGGTCCTTGGGCAGGTTGGTGTAAGAGAGTAGCAGTACCCAGAGTTGTCTAAAATGTCCAGTTTCTAACAAAAGATTATGAGACACGCACACGAACAGTAAACTAGAACCCATACAATGGGGGGAAAAAAGCAGCCAAGAAGAACTGCCTGCGATACAAAGACAGGAATCATTTTAAAGAAATAGAGGAAGAGATGATGACAACGTCACATCAAATAGAGAATACCAATAAGTAGAAATTATAAAAAAGAACCAAATGGCAATTAAAAGGTACAATAACTGCAATGAAAAATTCACCAGTCAGGTTCAACAGCAGATTTGAACTCAGGAGATTAGCAAACATGAAGACAGATCAAAGAGATTATGTAAGCTAAGAACTGAGAAAAAACAAAGAAAAATGAATAGACATAGAAATGTGGGACACCATTCCCCACACCAACATATGTATAATGGGGATACCAGGAAAGAGAAAAGAGGAAAAAAAAGTACTCAAAGAAATACTGACTGAAAACTTCCGAAATTTAGTGAAAAAATAACCTACACATCCAGAAGCCATGATGAACTTTAGATTCAAAGATACAAATAGACTGAAAATAAAAGAATGGAAACAGATATATCATGAATGGGGGTTGAGAGTCATCCCAAGATGTGACTTTGTGGTATGTGGATCATTATGAGCTAAAGGCAACTGTAGCTGAGGGCTCAAGAGAAACATCTGCCCTTCCCTTCACTACCTGGAACTTAATTAGGGATCTTGTCCATATGCATAATAAGAAATTACAGAGATAACCTCCTTTGACCTATCTTTACAGCAGGTAAATTTCTATTTACAAAACATCCGTTCTTCTTGTCATCCTACAATGACCCTTTGAAGTCTCCAAAGTACCTTACCTCATCCCTAGCTCAGTATGTCATACATACCCATGTTCCCTTTCTGTCTCTGAACCTCTCATGCATATGATGTTTCTGACTCTCATGTATGTGGGGTTTCCATACATATGTATGTATTAAATTTGGTTACTTTCCCTTGCTAATCTGTCTCATCTGTATTTGATTATTAGACCAGCCAAAAGAACCTTGAGGGTAAAGGAAAGTTTCTACCTCCCTCACACAAGTAAACGGCAACTACAAGAAGCCGGTGTGGCTTTAATATCAAACAAAATAGACTTTAAAGCAAAAATAGAAACAAAGAGGTACATTTTATAATGATAAAAGTCAATCCATCAGGAACATATAGTTGTAAGCATACATATCCAATAACAACACAAAAATATATAAAGCAATGAAAAGAAAAAAAGACAATTCAACAGTAATAGTTGGAGATTTAATACCCACTTTGAATAATGGGCAAAAAGAAGGCAGAAGATCATTGTGATTTATATTAAATATATATTTGGTCTTTCTCCCATTTCTGGCTCCTGGAACCCTAGCAATTTTCTAAGCCAGGAGAATGATAACAATGTCTTTTTTTGTGTTAATGAGGTAGCTTTTTTGTTTTGTTTTGTTTGTTTGTTTGTTTGTTTGTTTGTTTTAGCTGAGCCACCCTGCCACCTGTTGGCAGCTCAGCTCGGGCCGGGACTCGAACCGCTGTTGCTCAGAGCTTGCACTTTTGAGTGAGCTCTTAACCAACTGAGCCAGTCGGCCGGGCCCTGAGGTAGCTTTTAGAAAGCCCCACAGGTCACCTAAAGATGGTTGCCTGGGGAAACAACCAGATTATTTGAGTTGGAACATTCAGCCCCATCCCAGACCTCTGGGAGGGCAGAGAAGCTGGAGATTGAGTTCAATCACCAATGGCAATGATTTACTCAACCACACCTTTGTAGCCTCCATAAAAACCCCAAACAACAGAGTTCATAGAGCTTCAGAGGTTGGTAAACATGTGCAGATCTGGGAGAGTGATCACCCAGAGAGGGCATGGAAGCTCCGAGTAGCTTCCCACAGACCTTGTCCTATGCACCTCTTCCATCTGACTGTTCTTGAGTTATATTCTTTTATAACACACTGGTATGTTTCTCTGAGTACTTTGAGCCACTCTTGCAAATTAATCAAACCCAAGGAGGGGGTTGTTGGAACTTCCAATCTATAGCCGGTTAGTCAGAAGCACAGGAGATAACCTGGACTTGTGAGTGGTGTATGAAGTGGAGGGGGACAGTCTTGTAGGACTGAGACCTTAACCTGTGGGATCTGATGCTATCCTCCAGGTAGATAGTATCAGAATTGAGTTAAATTGTAGGATGCCCAGAAGGTGTCCAAGAATTGTTTCATGTAAGGTAAAAACCCACACTTTGGAACTGGTATCAGAATCGTAAAATCGATGAGCAACACTATAAACAAACTAGACTTACCTGACACCCACAGAACTCTCCACCCAATAACAGCATAATATACATTCTTTTCAAGTGCACATGGCACATTCTCCAGGATATACCATATGCTGGGCCATAAAAAAAACCTCAGTAAATTTAAAAGAATTAGAAATAATGTAAAGTATATTCTCCAACCACAATGGAATCAGAAATCAGTAACAGAAAGAAATTTGGGAAACAAATATGTGGAAATTAAACAATACAGTACTAAATAACCAATGGGTCAAAGAAGAAATCAAAAAGGAGATTAAAATGAAATGAATGAAAATGAAGACACAATATACCAAAACTTATGGGCTGCAGCTTAAGCAGCACATAGAGGGAAATTCATAGCCGTAAATGTCTATAGTAAGAAGAAGAATCTCAATTCAATAACCTAACCTTCTGCCTTAAGACACTAGAAAAAAAAAAGACTAAACTAAACCTAAAGCAAGCAGAAAAAAGGCATAGTAGTTTCCTAGGACTGCTGTAACAAAATACCACAAATTGAGTATTAAGAATTTATTTCCTCACAGTTCTTGAGGTTAGAAGTCAAGGTTTTCCTTTTGGGGGTTCTAAAGGAGAATCCTGTTCTTTGCCTCTCTCATACCTCCTGCTGGTTGCTGGCAATCCTTAGCATTTCTTGGTTTACAGAAGCATCACTAAAATCTCTCCGTGATCATGTGGCTTTCTTTTCTCTGTGTCTTCACATGATATTCTTCTATGAACATCAATGATTGGATTAAGGGTTTACCATAATCCAGTATGACCTCATCCTAATTTAAATAATTAAATCTGCAAAGGCCCTATTTTCATACAAGATCACATTCACAGGTACCAGGGTTTATTACTTCAATATATCTTTTAGTGGACAAAACTCAACCCACAACAAAAGAAAATAATATAAAGATTAGGAAAAAAAAGACTAACAAAATAGACAAATCTGAATCAACCCATAACTAGTAAAGATACTAAATTAGTAATCAAAACATTTCCCGGGTGGGCCGAGTGGCTTGTTGGTTAAGCGTTGGCTTGGGACGCCAGCTCTGGGCAGTAGGGCCCCAGTTCGGATCCCACGTGAGGGCCAGTGATGCTGTGGCCTCTACAGCTAAGATGGTGAACAATGGCTCGACCTGGAGCTGGGCTGCCATGAGTTGCCCGCGACGGTGTAAGCTACAGCCCGTGCTGCAGTGGGCTGCCATGAACTACCGTGAGTGGCTGGCAGCCAGCGTGAGCGGCCAGCAGCCAGTGTGAGCTGCCATGAGCTACCATGAGTGGCCGTCCAATGGCACACTGCCTCACCCAGGAAGAGCGCAATGATAATACCAACATGGGACAGTGAAGCGACGTCCTCCACAACTAGACAGAAGAACAAAAGAACAGCAACTTGTCTGTTCCCCTTCCCCGATTCCCCAACACTGTTCCCCTCCCCCAATTCACCAATAAAAATCTTAAAAAAAAAAAGAAATTCCCAAAAGAAAAGTCCAAGTTCAGATAGTTTTAACAATGAATTCTATCAAACATTTATTAAGAATACCAGTTTTTAATAAAGTCTTCCAAAAAATAGAAAAAGGAACACTTCTCAGCTCATTCTATGAAACCAGCATTACCCTGATACCAAAACCAAAGACATCACAAGAAAACTACAGACTAATAACTCATGAATACAGACACAAAATTCCACAACAAAATAGTAGGAAAACAAAAACAGCAACATATGAAAAGATTGCATGCCCTAACCAAGTAGGATTTGTCCCAGAAATGCAAGTTTAGTTCAACATCCAAAAATCAATAACGCAATACACCATATCAAGGGGGCCAGCCAAGCGGCCTAGTTGGTTAAGAGTTAGCTTAAGAGCGTGAGCTCCGAGCAACAGGGTTTGATTCCCACATGGGTCAGGGGCGCTGCACCCAAGCTGAGCTGCCACTGAGCTGCCAACAGGTGGCAGGATGGCTCAGCTAGTGAAAGCACTTGCTCCTAACAACAAGAATGCCTGTTCGATGGTGGGCTACGCCTGCCCGCAACTAAGACTGAACTTGGCACCTTGAGCTGAGCTGCCACCCGGATGGCTCAGCGGATAGAGTGTGCACTCTTAACAACAAGGCTGCCAGTTCAACTCCCACATGGGATGGTGGCGATGCCCACCCGCAACTAAGATTGTAACACAGCGCCTTGAGCTTACAGGCCACGAGCTGCTGATGGGCAGACAGATGGCGACTGGCGCCCTCCACAACAAAGACTGAAGAAAAACAACTTGGCTGGTCCCCTTCCCCAATTCCCCAACACTGTTCCCTTCCCCCCAATTCCCCAATTAAAAAAAACCCAAAAAACCAAAAAACAAGACACATGATCATTTCAATAGACAGAGAAAAAAACATTTGATAAAATCCTTTCCTGATAAAAACACTCAACATACTAGGAATTGGAGGACACTTCCTCAACCTGATAAGGGACAACTATGAAAAACCCACAGCTAACATTGTACTTAATGGCAAAAGACTGGAAGCTTTCCCCCTAAGATCAGGAACAAGACAAAGATTCCATTTACATGAAATGTTCACAATAAGCAAATCTATACAGACAGAAAGTAGATTAGTGGTTCCTTAGGCATAAAAGTCATAGGGAGATAGGGAGTGATAGCTAAAGGGTACAGGGTTCCTTTCTGAGATAATGAAAATGTTCTAAAATTGATTTTGGTAATGATTGCACACATCTGTGAATTGTATGGTATGTGAATTATATCTCAATAAATCTAGTTTGTTTGTTTGAATGCAGTAGACTATTAAAATAAGAATTAGGGAGGATATGCCTCTGGCATTTATGGAAACCTAAACAAAAGAAGTTTCAGGAAAAGTGGTGAAGCAATAGGAACAGAAGTGAACGGACTGCCAGTGTACACCAGGAGACTGCTTGAACAGTAAAAACCCACAAACCACCCAACACCCTTCAAGGAGAATGAATAAACTGTGCTATATTCCCACAACAGCATAATGCACAGCAGTGAGTCTTAGAAATGTAATGTCTAGTGAGATAAAACTAGTCCCAGAAGACTAAACACACTATGATATCATTTTTCATAAAGCTCAGAAACAATCAAAACAAAATAATGTATTATTCGGGCATTCATGTATATGTGATAAAACTTTACAAAAAAAAAAAAGCGGGTTACAGCAAACACAAAATTGAGGATGGTGGTTACCTCTATAGTGAGTCTTCTACGGTGACGCAAGATGAGGAAGAATAGTTGGGTAGATGCCATGGCACCAATAATACTCTTGTTCTTGGGTCAGATGGTATGTTCACAGGTGTTCCCTATTTCACTATGCTTTATTACTACATATATGCGTGTATACAGTATATGCTTACATATTTCCTTTATATCCAATAAACTGATAAAATAATGAAGGAAAAATCTTAAAAGTGAAGGAAGGAGTGAGAACACACAAATGCAGGTGGTTCTTCCTGGAAGACCGAGGAAGGAGGTGGGGAAACAGTACAACCGCTACTGGGGGACACAAGGTGCCGGGAGAGATTTTCAAATGAAGCCAAATCGGATGGCTTTATAGGCTGAAGGGGAGAAGTCTGAAGAGAGAGGTTAAGACTAGAGGTGAAGAGACGAGGAGAGACAACCAATAATAGCTCCAGAACAGGTAGAGGAAGGGGTAGGGGTCAAGGACACTGGCAGATGAGATGACCTTAAAAAGAAGGCAGGCCTGTCCTGAGGGTAGAGATAAGGAAGTGAAAACAGGTTAGACATCTCAGTAAAATTTGGGGAGAAGATGCACAGAGACAGAAAGTTGAAGAAAATCATACACAATGGTGTCAATTTTCTTGAGGTAGGAAGTGAGGTCATTGGTTGAGCACAAGGGAAGGCAGAGACTGAGCACAGGGATGGCTGTGAGTGGTGAAGGTTTGTAAGAGTCCCAGGGAGTTGACAAGGAATAAGTGAAAGGCATTTGCTGGGACAATTAGAAAC
>NW_017731891.1:903777-907060 GCF_001890085.2 Hipposideros armiger
ATCAAAGGGTTTTGTGAAGGTTAAATGAGTGCACATAGAGGAATATAAAATGCTTAATACAGTGCCTGGCACATAGTAAGTTCAGTCACATTGGCTAATATCAAAGGAATCCAGAAGAGGGTGAGGTCAACATGGGCAGAGGCAGTTACAGAAAGTTTCAAGGAGGAGACAGGTCTTAAGCTTTATCTGGAAGGATAAGGATTTTTCTGATGGGTAGAGAGGTGGGGACATTTCTGGGGGTTGGAAGTGTCTCCCCCATATAAGAGCCACCCCTCTCTCACATGTGCTCTCTTCACACCTCCATTAAATGCAGAGTCATCATACTAAGAATCATTTATTGACCAGGCTGTGCCTATCCACCAACCACTTACCTTTCATTTCTATACCACCAGAGCCCAGGCCTATTTCACTACAATAGGACAAGCAATAATGTTGTTGAATTAATTTCAGAAATATGTAGAAAAGGCACAGCCTACTTACTCTTCAGATCAGCAAACCAGGTCTAGGTATCTATCCTAATGAAATGCTCAATCATTAACATTAAAAATCATGTACAAAGATGTCCACTACTTCCTGGCTTGTGAAGAAGAAAACAAGAAGCAACCAGAATGTTTCCAAAGGGAAACAAGAAACATCCTATGGTGCATCCATACTGTGTAGAGGTTAAACTGAATAACACAGATGCTTATACACTAATGTGAAACAATCTCCAAAATACATTATACATTGTTATATTGGAGGAAAATTATACATTGTTATATTGGAGGAAAAAAGTTTACAGAATACACACTATGTAATCTCATTTATGTAAAACAAACAAAAATTTTAAACCCACAAACATACAAAACCTAAAGATCTCTNGAGAAGAGAGTAACTCCATGAGGAATCAGGCACAACACAGCCTAATCCCAGTTCTTTTTAGGCTTTTCCACCAATTGGTCACTATCTAAGGCCTCTAGCACGTCTCCAGCAGCTCCATTACCAGGTTTACCCTCTTCTCTGGAGAAGTAGGTACCTCAGACTGTTTTCCTATGCTAAAACTCTCCAGTCTGCGGGATACAGTCCAAACTCCTGGCCTGAAAAAGAGGGCCTCCCACAATCACTTTTCCAGCCCTGTCAGGCATTCATAAGAACCCCCACCCCCACCCCAACGATGCATCTTTCCATTCCCATTCTCTGGGCCTCTGCACACGCTGGTCTCCACCTGTGCCTCCATCCGACTATGTGCCCAGCCAATGCCATTTCCCCCTGGTGAGGCTCTTTTTGCATCCCTTCCTCTCAGGGAAGGCCAACCAAGTATTCTTAACTGTGAGTGCTGTAATGTGTAGACACCTCTAATCCAGCACCCATGACTGTCAGCTCCAAGAGCTCAGGGGCTGCCCTCTATTTATCTTTGCATCCTCCTGCTGGACCCAGCACCAGGCAAACGGAAGGTGCTCCATAATGTTTCTGGACTAAAGGCTGAGTGACCCAGGTCACGGATCACCTCCTTTTCAGGGTCACTGCTGCCCCATGGAGAGGCCTCTGAAGAGAAAATAATGAAGGGGAAATCATACAATAAGTCACTCATTCAAGAACAATTGTGGTGCACCTATTATGCACTGTGGAGCATATTTTTAAGCGATACAAACCTGCTCTCTGCTTTTAAGAAGCACAGCATTGCAAAGAAAAGATGGCATGCCCAAGTATTAAGTAAGTTTGAAAGAAAATACATATTTCAGAAAGACAGCCCTGGCTTGGACTCAATCCCGGATCTGCCTCTTACTAGCTGTAGAACCTTGGGCAAGTTACTTAACTTCTCTCTGCCTCAGTTTCCCCGTCTGTTAAGATGATTAACTCTGGTCTCGTGTTCTACTACTTCTTCCTCCTGCTCCAGCCATTCTGGCTTTCTTACAGTTCCTCAAACATTTAGGTTACTCCTGACGTAGGACCTTGACACCTTCTGATTCCTCAACCTAGAATACGTCCCCCAAATTTGAACTATACGTTTCACTCAAATGCCACCACCTCAGATAAGAATGCCTTGACCACTTGCTTAAGATAGTATCTCCCCTTTCCATGTTGCTCCTAATGTCCCTACCCTGATTTATTTACTTCACAGCCTTATTAGTACCACAAATAACACTACCATAGTCTCCTCTTATCCGCAGAGGATTACATTCCAAGACGCACAGTGGATGCTTGAAACTGCAGATAGTGCTGAACCCTAATATAGTTTTTTTTTCCTAATCATACATACCTATGATAAAGTTTAATTTATAAGTTAGGAAAAGAGATTAAAAATAACTAATAATAAAATGTAACAATTATAACAATACATGAGGTTGATCAAAAAATATGGTGACAGTTTAAATAAAAATTTATTAAAGTAAAAGACACATTACCATTAATCCCCCTCAAAATACTCCCCCTCCCTTCAAACACACTTATCCCACCATTCTTGCCACTTTCTGAAGCAGTTCTGGAAGTCCTCTTTCGTGAGTTTCTTTAGTAGCACTGTTGTGGCTGCCTCAACGTCCTGAATCGATTCAAAACGTTTTCCTTTCATGGTCATTTTGACTTTGGGGAAGAGCCAGAAATCGCAAGGTGCCAGATCCAGTGAATAAGGTAGATGAGGACACACCGTAATGTCTTTATTTGACAGAAATTGCCATATACCAGAAGCAATGTGTGACACTATCATGATGGAGGATGATTTATGGCACACTTTGAAACACACCTTCTCTCAAGGTAGCTCACACCCAACTGGTTGCACCGAGCAAGTTGAAACTTTGTCACACATTGTTACTAAGGTTTGAAGCACTGTTTCCTGTATGAAGATACTGCCTTTCCATTGGATGGCACTCGACAGCAGCATTCACCATATTTTGTGATCACAACGGAAAGGCTCCATGTCACACATCGCTTCTGGTACAGCAATTTCTGTCAGATAAAAACATTACAGTGTGTCCTCATCCACCTTATTCACCAGATCTGGTACTGTGCGACTTCTGGCTCTTCCCCAAAGTCAAAATGACCATGAAAGGTAAAGGTTTTGAATCGATTCAGGACATCAAGGCAGCCACAACAGCACAATTAAAGACACTCACGAAAGAGCACTTCCAGAACTGCTTCAGAAAGTGGCAAGAACGATGGGATAAGTGTGTTCAAAGTGAGGGGGAGTATTTTCAGGGGAGTTAATGTGTCGCCTTACAGCCATTCTTAGACCACCCCCCCTGCATTAGCCTCTGACCCATTAGTCGAGAGAGTGCCTCGGAAAACTGAGGCCGGATGGAATGATATC
>NW_017731891.1:910085-911955 GCF_001890085.2 Hipposideros armiger
ATCATCTCCCGGAGAAACCAATTTCTTCTGTGATCCGGCCCAGAGCCCAAAGATCACCTGGTTAGTGGAAAAGAAGCGCAGTGTTAAAACCCAGGGAGAAGAGGAGCGGGGGATGGATGGCATCTTTGAGGTTTGGCTCTCACCGGAGGCAGGATCTGAGAACCCGCCCCAGCATTGCGAACCAGGGGATCCGCTGCCCTCAGCCCACCGGCTAATTCAAAGTTGCGCGCCACCACGCCCCTGGCCCTTGGGGGCGCCCGCAAGAGAGCGAAAGTGGAGAACGGGCCTCGGATCCTCACCCGCACCCTAAGGTGGACCTGCCGGTGCCACAGTGTCCTCCGTCGAGCCCGGACCCCTAGCGGGGCCCGTCCTCTCACCCAGGTCTCCGCTACCTCGGGCCGATGAGCTCCGACCTCGGTCGTCAGCTCCCGCGTGCGCAGGGGAGGGAAGGAGGGCCGGCTAGCTTCGCAGTCTCGGGCGGGAGATGCAGATCCCAGGGTTCGCCCGCCGCGGGCGGGGGAGGTGCGGTGTGGCGGGCGCCCGCTTAGGATGCCCTCTGCACAGCTCCCTCTCCAGCTCCACGCCTGACTCCCAGCACCGCGGTCCCCAGACGCCGCAGCCGCCTCGGGAGTGAACTCCGCACTTGGAAAATCGATCCGAAACGCGCAAGGGCCTCCCATTGGTCTTCAACCGGTGGGAGGCTCTGGGCTGAGGGCGCGGGGGCTTCCAAGGGGGCAGAGGACGGGAGAGCCGGCTGTCCATCACAGGCCACGCCCACCCAGCTCACCTCCCACTACAGCCCCGCCCATGGGCGGTGAAATCCGTGTTCACTACCCCAAAAACTTGTCTACTCCCCGAGAGATTTATTGGCTGGAAGGCCGTGGGAAGCTCCACCAGCAACCAATTGAAACACACAGTCGGCCCCATGAAGGCGGGGCACGCTTCCTCCGTAGCCAATAGAGAAGAGGTATAGCGAAGAGCTTCCTGATTTCTGGGGTCGACTGAAGATGGCGGCCGCCGAAAGGGGTTGGTGCTTGTGCGGGTTATTGAGGTGAGGAGTCGGTGGTGTGGGCTCGCAGGCGTTTTCTATATCGCGGTAGTGTTTGTCGTCCGGTGCAACTGAAGTTTGTGGGGAAGGGCTTTCCTTGTCATGAATCTAGGCTATTTTCTCAAGGCCAGTAAGCTCTCTCCCTCTCACTTTGGGGTCTTCTAAATAGACTGGAGCGGACTGGGTTAAAGATTCTGTTGATCGCCTTTTCTTCGCCTGCCCCACTGCTGACTGAGGCGTCGAGTCCCCCTCCATGTTTTAGCTTTATCCTTCTCTTCGTCGCATTCCAGTTAGTCTGTCATAAATTATTCATATTTGCTCCTCATTTTCCATTATGATTGAGTCACAAATCATTTTCCAGTCATGTCTGTCTTTTTGGTAAAAAAGACACAGAATCTTCCTTCTCACGTCTTCATTTCTCTTTCACTCACCAAACCTTCGTTGTTAACAGTCACTTACGTATAAAGTTTCTTTTGAATCGTCTGCATCTTGATCATCCATTGCTTTTCATTTCTGATGTAATAACAGTTATATAAAATATTACCTTTCTCTTTATTACATAGGTAGTAAATTGTTTCTTGTAGAAAGGTTAGGAAACAGAGGAGCAAAAACGAAAATTCGCCAGGAATGCTACCATACGGAGACAATTTCTGTTAATATTTTAGTGAAAAAACTCCCAGACTTTTTTTCCACATTTGTCGTTGTAATACTACTGTAATTTACTTGTCTTGAGCTACACTAATAGAACAGAAAGACCTGGTCTGTTCTACCTAAACAGTTCTTTTCACATTTACATATTTTTGTTCAGGTTGAATTAACACA
>NW_017731891.1:913008-949676 GCF_001890085.2 Hipposideros armiger
ATGGACCTGCTTCACATGCTTGGGACTTGCTACTGTGGACTTGTAGACAGTTTCTATTTGCCTCAGTTTAACCTTGCCTAGCTATATCATTGGTTTATATTGAGTATACCATAGCTTGTTGCTGAGGAGAAATTGTTTCTCCTCAGCCCATGAGTTTTAGCTTTAGGGAATTGCTTCCTACAATGAAAAAGTCGCTTCCCCTTAAAAACCTTGTATATCCAATAAACAAGGTCTTAGTCTGTTACCAGGAGGCTGAGGCCTTCTGTCCCCAGCTTTTGTCTCTATTCTCTTTATTTCTCATCTCCCACCCAATCCTCTCAGGTACCCTTTTGGTGAGCTCCTGGCTGATGAGTCAGGAGTGCTCGGTGAGCGAGCTGGTCTCGTTCAAGTAAGTCTTTCAAGGTCAAAAATTTTTTTTATAATAATGTTAAGATAACATTTACTTTTTTCATTGTATTGACATTTGCACCGATAGTGGAACAGTAACAGTGGATACAACTGCCACTTGGTATGAACCAAGACAGTGACATCAAAGTGTACTTGGAGTCACTGTTTTTCACCACCATGCACTTGCTAAAGCCAGTTTTACTTAAGAATGTCCTTAATGAAACAGTAAAAATTATTTATTTTGTTAAATCTCAACCCTGAGAATGTATCTTTTTAATATTCTATGAACGAGATGGGGGGAATGCATAAAGCACTTCTCCATAGTAAAGTATCATGGTTATCTCAGGGAAAAGCTCTTATATCATTGCTAAGTTGCAGGCTGACACTTTTTTTTTTTTTATTTTTATGGGACGTCATTTCTACTTAAAGCACAACTGACAGATAAACTATGGTTCTTCTGATTTAGGTATTCGGTAGACATTTTCTTGAAAATTAATAAAGTTCAAAGAAAAATGACAGAATAATAAAGTTTGAGCTTTCAAATGAAAATTTGAATTTTAGGAAACTTGTATTGACTGTTCTGAGCTTGACCACTTTCCAATACTTAAAAGATTTCCCTGATGAGATGGGTAGTGATATTAATAAATGTGGTTTTTGGATATTGCACAATGAAATGTGTCAACATTTGAAAAGCCTGCATAAGTCATGAACCCATATTTTCCAAATAATCAAGTCATGATGTTACAAAATCATTTATAGGTAAGTGATTCATTCCACTGCAATATAGACCAATAGATTACAACGTAACTAAGTATGAAAAGGTCTTTGATAGGGGTTTCCTATACCATGTTGCAATTGACCATTAAGAAATTGTCATTTGTCTAATTTGGTATAGTATCATAAAAAAAATCCATAACTATCTGAAAGGGCTATTAAAATATACTCCTCCATTTTCCTAGTATATATCTGAATGAGTCTGGATTTTCTTCATATTAGGCACAGTATTATAAGTACTAAGTTAGATACCAACTATGAGATTGGACAATTAAGTTCACAAACTCCTCCTAGAAAAAGTGCTACATACCTCATTGCTGAATATCACTACAGTCATCTTCGAAGTACTCCCCTTGGGAAGCTATGCACCAACACCAGCACCTACCTAGTCCACCCTTCAAAGCAATTTTGAAACTTTTTCTGGAATGGCCATCAAAGCTGTGGTCTATTACCCTTGATATCCTGAATGTCATCAAAATGTATTCCTTTCAATATTGCCTTTATCTTTAGGTAAAGAAGTCATTGGGGGCCAGATCAGGTGAGTAGGGAGGGTATTCCAATACATTTATGTGTTTACTGGCTAAAAACTCCCTCACGACAGTGCCGTGTGAGTTGGTGCATTGTCGTGATGCAAGAGCCATGAAATGTTGGCGAAAAATCCAGGTCATCTAACTTTTTCACGCAGCCTTTTCAGCACTTTCAAATAGTAAACTTGGTTAATTGTTTGTCCAGTTGGTACAAATTCATAATGAATAATCCCTCTGATATCAAAAAGGTTAGCAACATCTTTGCAACACGTTCGCAAACTTAATTGTCTGACCTCATATATTGGCCAACCCTAACTAAGAGAAATACATAATTTGAGAATTTATTTTAACATAATTTAAGAGACATCTGAGGAGGTAATATAATTTTGCATTCAGTCAGTATATATTTATTGGATGCCTTCTCTTTGCCAGGTTATGGTGGACATTGAGATATGGTGGTGAACAAGCCTGGGTTCTTGCCTTTGCAGAGCTTCAGTTGACCTGGCAATAATAGAGAACCTTTTAGCAATGAATGTGAGAGTGAGTTTTCTAATGTGCATGAAGTAGAACATTAGTGGATTTTTGGCAACTCATTCAGAGGCAGAAAGGGGAAAGCAGTGATTTTAGAGTCGTACACATCAAATGCAGAACTCAAACAGAAATGGAGACATCCAAATTCCATTCCTCTTACCCCAGAAATTGTGCTACTTGAGGTGAAGTGAGAATAAAAATAATTACTATCTCAACAAACTTTTTTTAAAGATTTTTTTTTCGGAATTGGGGGAGGGAACAGCATTGGTGAATCGGGGAAGGGGAACAGACAAATTGTTGTCCTTTGGTTCCTTAGTCTAGTTATGGAGGACTTCGATTCACTGGCCCATGTTGGTATTGTGATCATTGCGCTCTTCCCAGGTGAGGCAGCCACTTGCAGTGGCTCACGGCGGCTCACGCTGTGTGCCGGTTACTCAGGTAGCTTACAGCAGCCCCTGCTGCAGCCTACGCCCTCGCTGGCGACTCACGGCAGCCCAGCTCCAGGTCAAGCTGTTGTTCACCATCTTAGCTGTAGAGGGCACAGTGTCTCTGGCCCATGTGGGATCCGAACCAGCGGCCCCGCTGCTCAGAGCTTGCGCTCCCAAGCCAACTCTTAACCAACGAGCCACACGGCTGGCCCTCTCATCAAACTTTTAACTCATAGAATATTGATCATTCAAGAAGACATTTCTTTGGGTTACATATTGCCATTTTGAGGATTAGGTGCCATTGCTAATACATGTCTAGTTGAGATTAATAATTAAATTTATTTTAATCCCTTAACACATATACTGAATTAGGAGAAAGGTGGCTGGCTCAATGTTTATTTTTACTGCTGATTAAAAAGAAAAAATACATTACATTGCCAATGTGCTATGGAGACTGGAAGTAAAGGGGACTTACACTTTAATCATTGGATATTTTGTAGCATTAGAATTTTAATAGTTGAATATTTTGTTAGCAGACTCTCAAAGCTATTAAATTTTTCTCTCTGCTACTAATATATAAAGTAGATATGTGAAAGTAAAGTTTACTTTGTAATCTTATTTTTGTTCAATGGGCATTTATATCTATTTTCACCCTTCCCCTCTTGTTTCAGGTTTTTTTATTCATTATTCTTCCCTGGGTTAATTGTTTGTGGAACTTTATGTTTGTGTTTGATCATTGTCCTTTGGGGAATCAGAGTGCTGCTACAGAGAAAGAAAAACTCAGCATCAACTGGAAAAAATGGGAAAAATCAAATGGTGATTGCATTTTTTCATCCGTACTGCAATGCTGGCGGAGGAGGAGAAAGAGTTTTATGGTGTGCATTAAGGGCCCTGCAGAAAAAGTAGGTATGCAGCTTTCTTAGCTAATTGGCTATATTGTTATCACTTTTTTAAAAAATCATTACTCAGAATTCATCTTTTTCTAGTAATTTATTCATAACCAGGAATTCCTTTTTAAACTATTCTTTAATAAGGAAATACTCATTTCACATGCCAACCTGCCTTACAAGACCCTATTAAGTTTTAATTTCTATGATAAAGAAATGGAAAGGGAAAGTATCTGCCCTTTTATAGCATGATTTAGTGGTAATAAGTAGTCACCTTGGGAGAGTGTGTGGAGAAGAAATTGAATAATAAACATAAATATACCGAGTACTGTGGAGCACTTTAGTCAGTGGTGGCATACCCAAAATTATGTTTATGACGCATCTATTTGATTCTCATTTTGATATCATTATCAGTTGGTTAGTCATAAGTTACCATGTTAGAAAAAGAATATGATGTTATACTTCATTTCGTGTTTTAGGCTTTTTTTCTTCCACCCCTATTTCAAAAATATTTATGATTCCCTTTTAGAAAGGAAAAAGTCAGGCTCTGTAGTAAAATACAGGTTCCATTATTGTTTTATCATATAAGAAAAACTTATCCTTCCATGATTATTCTACTTCCTGGCACACGCCCTCCATTCAGTTCTGAAGCCTTCAGGTAATTCCCTTAGCTCTACATTTCTATATTCTTGGCCCATCCTGGCTTTCATTCACCATCCATGTATTTCTTCTTCCATCTGCCCTAAGTGCCTAAATCCAAAGTATTTTCTTAAATCCCAGCTTAATTCCCACCTTTTTGAAGCCCTCTCTACTTTAATCCATATTGTTCCTTCCTTCTCATAACTCTGTATATTACCTTTGTTTCTGACAAGATTACCTAATTTCTGAGAGCAGTGGTAGTTTCATGATATTTGTACACATACTCCTCAGCAGCTGGTTACTCCTAACTCACCTATAAGAAAAAAAAAATCCAACTCTAGCATGACATAGGAGATGCTTTTTCATCTTGCTCTTTCCACATGTTCTCATCCCTTTCTGCATCTTCAAGTACACTTTGCTCCAGAGTACTGAGCTAAGAGCATCATGCTTTCTCTAGATTCCTTGCTTTTCCATATAATGTTACCTTTTTTCTGAAACGAACTTATTCCCCTCAGTTAATTCCTGCAAAACTTTCCTGACTCAGCATAAGCTACAGGACACTTTTCATTCAGTCTTTAGTGAATCTTGTTTATCAGTGTTTTACTAATATTTCATTACCATTTTTATACTGAGAAAGTTATCAAAATAAAATTTGTGACTATTTCTTGAAAATGAAAACGTCTCATTTATAAATCAGCTTTTGTTGTCTGCTCTGTGCAAAACTCTTAATGGAGGAGATAGCAAAGAACTAGAAGTCTCATTTGAAGGACTAACATTTGAGTTGTAGGGCAGGAAAGAGTGGAGTCAGTAGTCCAAATACAATGAATGAAAAACAGTGGAAAACGTTTTTTAGTCTAAAAGCAAACTTATGATTGTGAGAAAAAAATATCTACAACTTCTTGCTTGATTTGAACCTAAACTAATGAAATTCTTAACGCTTGTATTCTGTTTTAGGTTTCCTGAAGCAGTTTATGTTGTTTATACTGGTGATGTTAATGTCAGCAGTCAAGAAATACTACAAGGTGCTTCCAGAAGATTTAACATCACATTAACTCACCCAGTGAAGTTTGTTTTCTTAAAGAAGCGCTACCTTGTGGAAGATTCCCTCTATCCTCACTTCACACTGCTGGGCCAAAGTCTAGGATCCATTTTTCTGGGCTGGGAAGCTCTGATGCAGTGTGTTCCCAATGTTTACATCGATTCAATGGGCTACGCTTTCACACTCCCTCTGTTTAAGTATTTAGGCGGTTGCCGAGTTGGAAGCTATGTTCATTATCCCACTATCAGCACTGACATGCTCTCTGTGGTGAAGAATCAAAATGTTGGATTTAATAATGCAGACTTCATTACTAGGAATCCTATTCTCAGCAAAGTAAAGCTCATCTACTACTATTTATTTGCTTTTGTTTATGGACTTGTTGGTTCTTGCAGTGATGTAGTGATGGTCAATTCTTCTTGGACTCTAAACCATATTCTCTCACTGTGGAAGGTCGGGCATTGCACTAACATTGTTTATCCACCTTGTGACGTACAGACCTTTCTGGACATTCCCTTACACAAGGAAAAAATAACCCCAGGACACTTACTGGTGTCTATTGGCCAGTTTAGGCCTGAAAAGAATCATTCTTTGCAGATCAGAGCCTTTGCTAAATTGCTGAATAAGTTGGAGACTGAGTCACTTCCTTCACTTAAACTTGTCCTCATTGGAGGCTGTCGTAACCAAAATGATGAACATCGGGTAAACGAACTGAGAAGGCTTTCTGAGGATCTAGGAATTCAAGAAGATGTGGAATTTAAAATAAATATTCCATTTGATGAATTAAAGAATTACTTGTCTGAAGCAACAATTGGTCTGCATACCATGTGGAACGAGCATTTTGGGATTGGTGAGTTTGTCCTTTAACTTGTTAGGTACAATGACATAATACATTTTAGGTTGTTTTGATAAAATGGTAATACTTTGGAAGTTCTCATCAAGTCCTAATTCTCTTCCCCCAGTTTACCAAGTGTGCTTTCCTGATTTGAGACCATGTAAGGCATAATAATTTATAGTGATAATAGCTAATATTTATTGATCACTTACTGTGGGGGGGGTCTCTGTTGAGGTCTTTACAAGTATTATCTGATTTAATCCTCTCTAAAACCCTAGTAGTTAGGTATTATTATTTCTACTTTATAAATAAACTCAGACACAGAGGTTTAGAACTTGCCCAAATTCAATCACATAGTAAGAGTCTAACCCAGATAGCCCTGCTCTTCACCACCACATTTTCTCTTCCCACCTACCTCCATTCACCTCCTGGTGCAGATTCCTGGGCTCACCCCTAATGCCCCTGAGGGACTAAGATCTCTGGGGCCCAGGTCGAGGCTTTTCAGTAAAGCTCCTTCGGTGATTCTGTTGTGCACCAAAAGCTGAGAACCAGTGTCTCCAGGTAGGCTTCTCACAAAATTCTTTGGGTTCTTTTATTGATTCTGCAGTCGTTATTGGAATGGCGTCTCCTTTTCTTTCTGCCAAATCCGGTCCTAAGCATTTCACTTAAATCTCCTTACCCCTTTTAATTTAGCCATATTTATTCCAGCATAGAGTGTCTCTCTACTCTGGCCTCCTGTTGTGCACACATTTTGGTATAAAATCAAGTACTGCTTTTTGTCTAAGTTGGCTCAACATACATTTCTCAAGTAACTACTTTGTGCTTCATACTGCTAAGTGTTAGGGGGAAATAGAAAAACATAAAAGTGAAGTCTCCTTGCTAAGGCTACAGTTTCTCTGACACTCTTCTGTCCATACTTTGTAGCGCAGTACTCTAAGCTCAGACAGGACAGCAGCCACTTGTTGATCCATAGCTTCTGCGTAGAGCCTGACTCCCCATGCTTCCTTCCACAGATGCATCCTGAGCCTTTACCGTGCCAGGCGCTGGAGGGGTGCTAGGAATGACTGTGGAGCAAGACCTGCTCTTCCAGCTCTCTGGGTGACACAGACAAGTTCACCAGGCAGTAACTGTACAGGGTGCTGAGTACTATGCTGGGGCCAGTGCAGGGAGGTATGAAAGCACCTAGGAGAAGCACCTAACACAGACTCGTGGGGTCGGGAAACAGTGGCCCAGGAAACAATGTGACAAGTAAACTGGGACCTGACCGGTTATTAGAAGTTAGCCAAGCAAAAGAAGGGAGAGGATCCAGCAGAGGGTACAGCTGTGACGGGCGTTACCAGACATTTTCAAAGAACTGAGTTCAGTTTGGCTGGAGCATGGAGGAGGAACAGCAAGACAGTGGGGAGGTGACCTGCACCAGGTCACATAGGTGAGCAAGAGGAGTTAGTGAATGCAAACAACAGTTTCCCTAAGTTGATCTGTGAAAGGGAGATGAAAGAAAAGATAGTAGTTAGGGGAGGACTTGTGACCTGAAGAGGAGAGAGAGAGAGAGAGAGAGAGAGAGAGTGTGTGAGTGTGTGTGTGTGTGTTTGTGTGTGTGTATGCACACACACATGCTTTGATTTAACAGGGTAAAAAGGGAGAGGTGGAAAATCCTGGAGGGAGGGGATAAAATTGATTAGATTGAGGTCTCTGAGAAAGTATAAAGGAATGGTATCCAGTCTTGAACATAATATTATGTTATAATTCATATTTTTTAAATAAGAATTCAAATTACAACATTAGCAGAAAATTCTGTTCTGTAGAGATTTCACCAGTGTTGAAGAAACAGTTGTACTGATTTCCCTTCTCCTATGCATCTAGGATATCAGTTCTGCACCACCCTTTGGAGAAGAGAGCAATCAACTAAATCATTTTCTGAAGAGCTTAATTCTCCCTAGCAACATGGTTAAGAAAGGCTGACTAGAGTAATTTACATCCTCATCTATGTCATTTAGCAGAAACTAACCAAACTTTCATTTAGTTCACTGCTATTGGGCACCCAGTAGTCTCAAATTTGCCAGAAATCCAGGCAGTAACGTAAGCATCAGCAATAGTATGCCTCACTAAGGTGGCTTACTCTTTTCCTTTGAACTCTTAAAATTTTGTTTTTTTTTTTTTTTTTTTTTTTTTTTTTTTTTTTTAGTTGAGCCATCCTGCCACCTCAGTTGGCAGCTCAGCGGCAGCTCAGCTCGGGCTGGGACTTGAACCACTGTTGCTCAGAGCTCGCACTCTTGAGTGAGCTCTTAACCAACTGAGCCACTCGGCCAGCCCAGCTTTTGATATCTTTTTACTTTTTCTCTCAATATCTATTAATTACCATCTTGCTAACATTCTCTAGTCTTCTACTTTGTGTAATTATTTGTAGTATATCTCTTTTGTATACACTGTTCTTCCATCTACCAATCTCTTTAAGAACAAAGCAGCATTATTATAAAGGTTTGAAAACTAAAAACCTTAAAATTATTATTTTTTTTGCACCATGGAAGTTAAATGAGCAAATTTATAGGAATACAGATACTTAATTAAATTTCCTATGAGTCTCTTAAAATTTGTAAAGGTTTCTGCTCATTCTTGTTCTTATGAATACATCTTGTTCTTATGACTGCATGGTTTTGTTTCTTCCTCAGGAATTGTTGAGTGTATGGCAGCTGGCACAGTTATCCTTGCACATAATTCAGGGGGCCCGAAGCTTGACATCGTCGTCCCTCACGAAGGAGAGGTAACTGGATTTCTGGCTGACAGTGAAGAAGGCTATGCTGAGACTATGGCCCATATTCTTTCCATGTCTGCAGAAAAGAGACTCCAAATCAGAAACAGCGCTCGGGCATCTGTCAGCCGATTCTCTGATCAGGAGTTTGAAGTGACATTCCTGTTATCTGTTGAGAAGTTATTTAAATAATGCCATCTCTGTACAAATTAGAGATATTTTATATAAAATGGCCAAATACCTTCCTATGTTAAGATTTTTTCTAAACTCATTCCCTGTTGTATAATAATAAAGTCAGCCTAAGCAGTGCTCTCAGCAGTGTGTGTGTAAGCAAGGTATTTATGTCAATGAACAAAGGCAGAACTACCTAAATGGAAAACATAAACTTATATAGTTTAAATGTAAAAATTTTAGATTAGTGTTTGGTCTCAAATTCTGAAAAATATAGATATGAAAGAAAAAAAATGAACAATCTTAATTTCGGTGTATTCCTATCAACAATTTTCAAATCCTATTTGTCAAATCACTTTACTGTAGTAACCAGGAAAGAATTTCCTTTTAGGAAAAAAAGGAAATGTTGAAAGAAAAATGGGTGACAGATAATTGATCGGTCCTTTAGAATTGTTTTGACATTTTTAGAACACTGAAAAATTCTGGTACATTTACATTTTAAATGATATTGTAGATGACCTTTTTGAATATGATTTTCTTAAAAGAAAAGAGAAACTTTAAGCAGACTTAATCACATTCTAAAAGCATGTAGTCAAAAGACGAACCGACGGTGACTGCTCTGGGTGTGAGTAGGCATGTAGCAGCCAAGGCACTCCTGGTCATCTTTTCCATAACGAGGTACTTGTGAAAATAGTTTTTGTTTAGTGCTGTCAGTACGTTTGTATGGGGCTCTCATTACGACTTAACATTCCACAATTCAGAGGTGGGAAGTCAGCTTTAAGTCATCAGGGTGGCAGAGTAAGAACATCTGTTGTTTTTCTGATCGTGATGACATAATATACAGATCCATGCACAAGCTCTGTGGGAGCATCACACATTATAAGACAACATGGTGGTGTTTTGAAGAAAGCATTGGCCTAGCAGAATACCTGGGCCTGACATCAGCTTCTTCATTTACAAGCATCTGACCTTTTGTCACTAAAAGCTTTTTCCTTCATCTTTCTGAGTTTCAGATTCATCCTCTATAATCTGGACATAGTAATGCCTGTCCTCACTGGCTTTTGGAGTTCTCATACTAACATGGAAAGTATATGGAAGTACTTTGAAAATTATAAAAGTTACTTTTATGGTAACAGTATATGTAAACGTCTTCTGTAATCGAATCTTTATCAGTGCATTACAACCCTATGTAGATTCTTGGTTACTAAGCCAGTAGCTAGGAACCAGTATAATTTAACAGGACTTTAATCCTGAATCACTAGCATGGAAAAGTGAATTTATGCATATGCAGATATGGCTATGGAGACCTACAACTTTTGGCATACATAGTCAATTCCTTCTAACTCAATGAATTGACCTCCTTCCCAATCTGATACATTTTTGTGTTGGGGCCTGTTAAAGAGGTATGTTTTTCCTTTTCAATCTCCTCTCATCCATTCATCCATCTAGCCAGCTTCATTATCTACTCCCAATTACATTGTTGATTTATCTGCAGGCTGTCTACTGTCATCAGATCAAAAAGCAGCAAAACAGAGTCCCAGGATGTTCTGATACACCCACCAACACAGCTTTGTATCGGAGATCATTCAATTTAGAAAGAAAGACTGGTGGAAATTGGAGATGGAAGGAATGCTACAAATTCTATAGTCCAGTTTTATTCTCAACTTTACAGAAAAGAACAGTTTAAAGAACTTAGACTCCTTCAGTATCACAAAGCTGTTGAAGGACACAATCTGTATTATAACCTTGGTGTTCTGACTCCAGCCCTGTGCTTTTCCTTAATCTTACAGCTAGTCTTTGAGGTAGGATTTACACCATTGTCCACGTAGCCTGTCCTACCTAAAGAAAGTCATGGGACCCAAGATAAAGAAATTGAAATGGAGCAGAAGTAGAGGATGTAGTAAGAAAGAAAGGATTCTGAAAGTCCATAAAACATTTAAGCTGTTTCTTCAAAATAATTTTCATTTATCACAAACATCTCATTGGAAAGTGTAATTTGCATATATGTTTACTTTTACTGTTCCTAATGTATTATAATATATGTTTTTGTTTTTCTGAGTGATAGCCATGAAAAGTGTTAAAATAATATGTCAGCAACAATCTGGAGAAATGCTGTGATTATTAATTCCTAATGTTGCTTTTGAGTGTCCACAGCAGTAGTACATTTCCATTCTTTTTCCAGTCATGCATGTTTTTTGTATAGCAATCTATCTGTATCTAAACATGATTTAGATTTAAGATACAAAATCATTATTTGTATCTAAATATGATCTAAAGAAATGATTTTCATTACCTTGGATACTTTTCACAGTATGGTGCCTTTATACCCCTCATGTAGTCTCCCAATTGTGAATTTATTATCTACTACCAATATTTCAAGCTTCACATGCCAAGACATTTTTTTAAAAGAAAAACAATTTTGAAACACAACAAAATCTTCTTGCTTTTCATGCCCAAGAAGAATAAATAGGTTTTCTTGGTTCAACACTATATCAATGTGCAAATTTTGTTTTATTTTTATTATAGAGCAGATAATTTCATTCAGAATTCTATCACTTAGAAGTAGAACAACCCTGTCCTTCATAGTAGCAGATAAATCAGCAATATCTATTAAGATCCAGGCACATGTTCAACAGTGGGATTGTTATAATCAATACACAAAAAGCCTAGTTTCCTGACTCAAAGAGCTTACAGTCTTAATAAGGAAATTGTATTATCATTTATTCATTTAAGAAACATTTCTGGCACTGTGTTAAGCATTACATATAAAAAGACCATCATAAGAGTTTATAACCTATACATTTGAAACTACCAGAAAATAATTCAATAAAACATAATAAGGTGATTATTTGGCATATAATTAATGACGCCTTGTTCCTCATTCAATTGCCTTACTCCCAGGTCAACATCAAATAATTTCGGTATAACTTAAGAAATTTCAAAATCACGGTTTTATAAAATGGCAGATTCATTATTTTAAATGAATGAATTTGTATTAGTTTTCTATTAACAAATTACCACAAAGTTAAAACAACACAAATTTATTGTCTTGGAGTTCTGTAGGTCAGAAGTCTAAAATGGATTTCACTAGGCTAAACCGAGGTGTCAGCAGGGCTCTGGAGGGAAATACTTTCCCTCGCCTTTCCCAGCTTCTAGAGGGTACCAGCATTCCTTGGGTTTTGGCTCTTCCCTTCATCTTCAAAGTCGGAAGCATCAGGCGAGCTCCTTCTCACACTGTCATCTCTCTGATTCTTCTGCCTCCCTCTTCCACTTTTAAAGACTCGTGATTCCATTGGGCCCACCTGGATAATGGAAGCTAACTTCCCTACTTTAAGGTCAACTGATTAGCAACCTTAACTCCAACTGCAACTTTAATTCTGCTTTGCCATGTAACATAACACATTCACATTTGAGGAGGGGGAACCACTTTACTCCACCTACAACATATATTGCCTGAAAGATTTCTTAATAAAAATGTTAAAGTAAAAATATTACTTTCTACACTCAAGTTATATTGTCTAAATTTAGTGAGTAAAATTAGTAAGTCCTTGTGATTACTGGAAAAGCCTTATAAATACATGAATATTTATGACATACCCAAACAGATACTATACTTAATAGATACTAGCTTATTGCTTAAAAAAAAAATAGTACAATAATCACAGTTGGTCTTGATCAACAATAAAAATTTTGTCATTAGATGGAGTATAAATGTTCTCCAAACCTTCATTTAACTCTGTATATTTCTGCGTTTTATCTGCTTTCTTCTAACGTTTCAGTGTCTTTAGAGGAACCGGAAGCCTCTTCTCTTTTCTCCTCCTCTCTGGAAGTAGTGAGTTTTTCCAGGGATTCCACCACTTCGTTTCTTAACTCATCTTCAGATTCTTCAAAATTTCTGAAATAATAAACAGTAAAAGTCAATTTCATAATAGCAAAACACTGAAGAGTAAATAGGAAAATCAGTTTCCCTTCTCATGCCTCACCCTCACTTGAGCACTATGAAACTGCATTCTCACCTAGATCATAAATGATCATACCAGTCTGGTTTTTCAAAGAATGATAACTTAGGTTGGGAGAATCAATGTTATGTTTAGTTGGACTTTTGTTGAACAACCTTTATTACATTTATTAATACCCATCTACTCTTATGTTTAAAAGGAGAAGAGGGAAGAGGGGAAAAAAGAAAAAGGAATATGCCATATATATTGAGCCCTTCCTATATGTCAGACACTGCCTTAGAGCACTTTACACATACTATATTTCATCTAATACTAACAAAACTTGAGGTAGACATTATCATCAATTTATAAAGAATCTGGGCTCAGGAAGATTGAAAAAAACATGCTCAAGGTCTCACATTTACTAATTAGAAGGAAGAGGAATTGAAATTGTGTCTAAGACTGCAACACTGATACATTTAGAAGAGAAGAAGGCACAAGGCCAAGAAAACCATCTCAAAGATCACTAACATTTCAGTGGCAAGTGAAAGTGACTGAAGAGCTGGTAAGAGCCAAGCATGTTTATCATGGACATCAAGGGAGCTGAAAATATCCACAAAGAGGGAACAGCCAAAAGATGGTGAACGGCAGCTCGACCTGGGACTGGGCTGCCGTGGGTCGCCAGCGACGGCATAGGCTGCAGTCCCCTGCTGCAGTGGGTTGCCATGGTCTACCATATGTAGCCAGCAGTCAGCGTGAGCGGCCAGCAGCCGCCGTGAGCAGCCGTCCAGAAGCCGGCGACTGATCTGCCTCACCCGGGAAGAGCTCAATGAAGGTGCCAGCTTGGGCCAGTGAAGCAATGTCCTCCACAACTAGGCTGAAGAACAAAACGACAGCAACTTGTCTGTTCCTCTTCCCCCAATTCCCCAACGCTGTTCCCCTCCCCCAATTCCCCAATAAAATCTTCAAAAAAAAAAAAAAAGAGGGAACAGCCAAATAAGATGAGGCCTGAGAAATGACAATCAGACTTGGCAATTTCAAGGTAATATATGACCTTTTGGAGAGTATTTCAGAGTGCTATGTGGCAGAAGCCATCACAGTGGCTCAAGAAAGCAGTGCGAGGTAAGAAAGTGGTGACAATGAGCTTAAATTCCTCTGAGGGGAGTCCAGCTCTGAAAGGACAGTATTATCTCAAGAACATGGGAGTAATGGTTTTGTTTGTTTGTTTTTCAAGATGAGAGAAATTTGGGCATGTTTATATGTTGAGAGAAAGTAGGTAATAGGTAATAGAGAGACACTGAAAATATAGAAAAAAAGCAGATCAATTGCTAGGAACAAGATCACAGAAAAAAAAAGGCTAGGATTTACAGCAGAAAGGGAGACAATTTTTCATCTAAGCAGGAAGATAGGGAGAGAGAAGGAGATAAGGACCCATGTGGACTTAGACACATTATGGAACTAGAAAACCATTAGATGATGCCACCTACAAGCCACACGCTGTCTCTGTTAAGTAGGAGGCACAGTCACATGATGACAGCAGGGTCGATGGGGGTTAGTGTGCAGGGCTGAGGGTTTGCAAGGAAACTGACCAGTCATTGGATTACTAGATATCACACAGGCCCCCACTGAAACTAGAGATCATAAATTTAGGGTGGACTACAAATTACAGCCATCATTTGTTAAGCTATCGTTATTGAGGTATGTTCTTCCACAAGATCTTCCGTTTGTCCTCATTTCTCTACAACTTAAACATGATGTGTCTAGGTGTGAATTTCTTTTCATTGTTTCTGCTTGGTTGTTGTTTTATTTCCCAGATATGATTTATGCCTTTCAATAATTATAAAAAGTCCACAGCTATAATTGTTTTGAATATTGCTTTCCCCCTACTCTCTCCTGCAATTATTTTTGGATATATATTGGACCTTCCTGCCTCTTAACACCTCTTTCACATTTTCTACACTTTTTTCCTCAGATATATCTTCCAATTACTAATTCCTTCATTAACGGTACCTATTCTGTTTTTTACACTGTCAGTGGAATTTTAATTTCTATCGGTAGATTTTTTTCACTTCCAAAAGTTCTATTTGGTTTGTTATCAAATCTTCCTACTCTTTTTTTGATGGGTCTGCTTTTCTCTCATGTTTTGAGTCCTTATTTTAATTAAATAATTTTAAATATACAATATTAATTATACAAATATTAGCATTTGTAAATAATTATATTATCTGAAGTTCTTTATGGTCTAACTCAGCTATTTGTTGTGTTTGCTATCTCTCATAGTGGATTGTGTTTTTAAATTTTTAATTGTGAGTCACCTTCAGTAGTACTTTAGTGAGAAAACTTGATGTCATCTGGATTGAAGTTATAGCTCCCCAGCGTGTTTTATATATTTTTCTTCTAGTGATCCCAGAGTATTATCCCTTACTGTGAATTTTAATGTTAACTTCTCAATGTACATGTTTCCAGACTATCCAGGTATTGTAAATTCAAACTCCAAATCTGAGTGAATGCAAATCCATGGTTATAAATTTCTCAGGAAGAATTTTTCCCCCAGAGACTGGACCAACACAGACAAGCCACATTACTGGATTTGTTTTCTAGACCACCTTTGTACTGATGTGTAGCCCTTCAAAGGTTCCAGCTAACAAGAATGGAGGAGAACCCATTGAAGAAAACAAAAACCTACTAGGTATATAGGATGTACACAGAGACAGGAAGGGAAGGAAGAAAATTTAAAAAGGAAAAAAAATAAAAACCCTCCAAAACAAAATGAGCCCGCGAACTAGAATCCCATAATACATGAATAAAATCTAACGGTAATAAAGATGGGCATGAACAACAAAAAAATTAGAACATGAACTGACTCCAGGTGAAACTATTTTTATAAAGGATTTTTTTTTCATTCTTATTTCCTTGCTTATTTGTTTATTCATTTACAAGCTCCTTGTGTGGAGGGCTGACTTTCAACAGATGGCAGCGAGGGAGGAGGATTTCGATAAAGCTCTTAAAGTAAGTATGCTCAAAGAGATAAACTAAAGCACAGCATCCATTTTAAAATGTTTTTAAAATAAGGAAAATAATTATGCAATAATGAAGCAAGAATACATACAAAAATTATAAATCTTAGAGATGAAATAGATAACTTATATTAATAATAGGGGGCCGGCCGAGTGCCTTAGTTGGTTAAGAGCTCACTCGCTCAAGAGTTTGAGCTCTGAGCAACAGCAGTTGGATGCCCGGCCTAAGCTGAGCTGCCGCTGAGCTGCCAACAGGTGGCAGGATGGCTCAGCTAAAAAAACAAAAAACAAACAAAAAAAACTTAATAGATAAGATTGGAAAACAGTATTAAAAAATTCACCTAAAATGGAATAAAAAGAATAAAAATATGGAAGTTCCATTAGATGTTATTGGGGAGAGATTGAGGAGCTATATCTAATTGGAGGTCCAAAATGGAGGGAATAGGAAAAGCAGTATTTGGAGAAATAATAAGTAAAAATTTTCCAGAACTGAAAAAAGAAGTTCTCAGAATAAGGTGAACCAAGAAGGAAAAAAGACAAATCCAGACCTAGGCATACCACAGTGAAACATAAGAACATAAAGATAAGAAGAAAATTATGAAAGTACTAGAGAGAAAGTTGGCATATTTCTAAAAGAAAAACAATTAGATGACAGCAGATTTCTCATCAACAATAATAGAGACCAGAAGAAAAATAACTGTCAACCTAAAATGGTTTGCCCAGCTACATTACTGCTAAAGATCAAGGTTCAAATAAAACAATTTTAGACATGCAGTCAATAAGAGAGTATGCCAATGTCTGACCTATCTTAAAGAATTATTAAATGATATACATTGACAAGAAGAAAACTGAAACCAGAGGAAAGGATGGACTAGAAAAAAACATGGCAAGTGTAGGAAATGATAAACTATGTTGGCAAACTGAATTAAGTTTGAGATTAAACATATACTTGAAAATGATACAGATTTCTATATTTTAAATATGTATATATTTATCTATTTTTAAAAAGGTAAAATTGGATGAAATTATTTGATGTCTAAAAGTTAGAATGTTCCAAACTTACAAAAAATAATGTGTAGGAGGTGTGGGGGAAGTAAAGAGCAATGTTGATCATTGTTAAAGCTAGATGATGGCTACATGAGGGTTTATTATGTTATTCTCTCTACTTTTACTATGTTTGAAATTTTCCACAATGAAAAAGTTTTTTAAATAAAATTATAACTAAAAAACAATATCAGGATGCCAAGGTTTTAGTGGTTATTTAAACTGTGATTTTCATATTCGGGAGAGAGAAAGGAATACTGAGCAACTTTTGAATCTGTTAGATCAATTTGTAGGTAATGTATAAAAGCTAACTATTAAAAGAATAGAAATATAGTCTGTATCTTAAAAACTAGTATAGAGGAAAAACAGTAATATAGAAAAGTTTGTCAACCTTACAAAAGGCTGGAAAAGAAGAGGGAAAAGGAAATGAGACGTGGAGGTAAAACACAAAATCAAGCTTAAAACTTACAGTGAAGGGCCGGCCGAGTGGCGCGATGGTTAAGAACTGGCTTGGGACGCCAGAGGGTCCCGGTTCGGATCCCACATATGAGGGCCAGTGACACTGCCCTCCACAGCTAAGATACTGACCAACAGCTCAACCTGGAGCTGGGCTGCCGTGAGTCGCCCAGCGACGGCGTAGGCTGCAGCCCCTGCTGCAGTGGGTTGCCATGGACTACTGTGTGTAGCCAGCAGCCAGCGTGAGCGGCCAGCAGCCGCAGTGAGCGGCCATCCAGAAGCCGGCGACTGATCTGCCTCGCCAGGGAAGAACGCAATGATGGTGCCAACTTGGGCCAGTGAAGCAACGTCCTCCACAACTAGACTGAAGAACAAAACAACAGCAACTTGTCTGTTCCCATCCCCCCAATAAAAAAATATTAACAAAAAAAAATCTTATAGTGAAGCCCAAATATGTTGATAATTATAATTAATTTCATTCAATTAAACTAATTAAAGACAGAATTATCACATGACAAGGAGCATATCAATCAGCTACAAGTACTTTGTAAGAAACACATTATAGGGTGGGCAGTTAGCTCAGTTGGTTAGAGCACAGGCTCATAACACCAAGGTTGCCGGTTCTATTCCCATATGGGCCACTGAGCTGTGCCCTCCACAACTAGGTTGAAGCAACTACTTGACTTGGAACTAATGGGTCCTGGAAAAACACACTGTTCCCCAATTAAAAAAAGAAAAGAAAGAAAAAAAATTTTAAAAACACACACACATTATGATGAAACCACACAGAAACGATAAAAATAAAACAATAGAAAAATATGTCATAAAAATACTAAAAAATAAAATAAAATAATTTAAAAATTGAAATAGCAATATCAGTATCAGACAAAATAGAATTTAAGGCAAACAGCATTAATTAGGGACAAAAGTGACAATACATAATGTAAAAAATGCACACTCTATCAAACTGAGCTTCTATATATTTAAAGTACATTGAAAAGGAAACCAGATTTATGAGAAAGCATCAAAACCACAAACATAGTTCAGATTTTACTGTATCTCTGTTCAGATTTTACCATAGTTCAGATTTTACTGGAAGCAAAAAACAAAGGTTATAGAATAATAAACAAAAAAAATTTTTAAGCTTGATATAATAATCATATAGAACATATGTAGCCCCAAAATAGTAAGAACGTGCATTTGTTTTCCAAGTACATATGTTACAGTCATAAAATTGACATTGTACTAAATGGCAATAAGAGTCCCAATACATTTTTTTTAAATCACTAATATTTAGATGATGGTCTCTGTCCAAAATCCAAATAAATTAGAAATCCTGACTTTTAAAAGAACGATTTAAAAACACATTAGTCAGACACTTCAGGCTTGAATCATACTATTAAGAAAATTAATAAGAAAACTCAAGAGAGTGGCAGGACTGGTAGCAAGGATATGTAAACAATGCCTGCAACTCAAAATTACGAAGACACCATACACACCCATTAAATTAGTTAAAAGTTTTTAAACTGACCATACTGGGCGTTGATAAAGATGCAGAGCCACTAGACTATTACACACTGTTCATGGGAATGTAAAATGGCACCACCACTTTGGAAAACAGTTTGGCAATTTCGTAAAAAGTTAAACATTCACCTACCATACAATTTAGTCATTCCATTCCTAGGAATTTACTACTCATGAGAAATGAAAACCTATGGCCACACACAAAGACATTTACATAAATATTCACAACAGCTTTATTTGTAATAGCCCAAAACTAGAAACAACCCAAATGTCCATCAATAGGAGAATGTATAAATCAATTGTGGTACATCCATACAACAGAATACTGCTTAGCAATAAAAAGAATGAACTTTCAATACATGTAACAACTTGGGTGAATCTCAAAATTATTCTCAAACAGTAGGGTTTTTAGGAAGCTTAAGGGGAACATCTTGAGCAAAAGCTCAAGACTGAGTGTGGTTTATCTCAAAAAGATTTGCGGGGTCTGGCTTTTGTCTAATGAAGTGAACCCCAGTAAGATTTGCAAGACTTTACAAGACTTTTGAAAAAATATATATGCAGAAACATAGCAAGGTTGGACCAAGTGGACAGAGACAGTGCTAAATCAGCAGAGGCTGCTGGAATCCAAATTCTCCTGGCAGCAAGCAGGCTGAGAAAATTCTTCCTTCCTTTCTCCCTCCTTCCCTCTCTTCCCACCTTCCTCTCCTTCCCTTCCCTCCCTCCTTCCTCTTTTTCTCTCCCCTACCTTCCTCCCTCCCTCTGTCCCTTTCTTTCCTCCTTTATTTTCTAGACAAGTTGATTCTAATGTTCATATGGAAAAATAAACAAGACTAGACAGGAAAATCCTGAAAAACAGAAATATTTGGGGGAACCAGGCCCCCCAAATAATAATCCATAGTATAAGCACTTATAATACAGTTTATAATACAGTAATCAGACTACAAAGAATAGAAGTAGGATGGAAATACATATAAAAATTCTGTATATCATAAAAGTGGCATTTCAAATTGGTAGCAAAAACAAAGATTTTCAATAAATGGCGCTGGAACAGTAAGGACTTATTTGGGGGAAAAAAATAAAGTTGGAGCCACACTTCGCAGTATAATACAAGTAAAATTTCAGATAAATAAAATATTTAACTAAATAGAAAATTACATTATAAAAGTTCTTTTTAAATCCTGATATCACTTTTTATTTAAAAAAATGATAAATCTAACTAAATAAAAATAATAAATTCCAAAAAAAAAAAGAAAAAAGAAATTCCTACATGGTGCAAGCCACTATAATAAATAAAATCAAAAGGCAAACAAAAAACTGGAGGAAATATTCTTAAATCGTATTACAGATAAAAAACTAATTTTTCTAATATACAAAAAGTTCCCCAAATGAATACAATATTAATAGCCTAAATTTTTAAACAGCTAAGGTCATTTAATAAATTGTTCCCACAGGAGGAAACAAACATGGATCTTAAGCATATGTAAAGACAACCTCACTCATTAAAAAAAAAACAAACAAAACTAATTAAAACTAAACTGCAATGTTTTTTTACTTTTTTATATATTTTTTTAGCCAAGCCATCCTGCCACCTTTTGGCAGCTCAGCGGCAGCTCAGCTCTGGCCGGGAATCGAACCACTGCTGCTCAGAGCTCACACTCTTGAGTGAGCTCTTAACCAACTGAGCCACTCGGCCGGCCTCTGTAATGGTTTTTTAATTATCAATTTTATAATTGACAAGAACAATCTGACAATATCCAATACAAATGTACATATTCTTTGACCCAATACATTGCTGTTCTGGGATTTAAATACACACACACACACACACACACACACACACACACACACACACATATGACTATTTTATATGGCGATAGGTATTCAAGAAACACTGCTAAGGGAAAAAAGAAAGTTTCATGATAGTATGTACACTATGAAACTATTTCTGTAAAAGAGAAATAGAACACATATATACACAAGTTATACATATTTGCTTACATTTTAATGGAATTCCTCAGGAGAAGTATGCACAAAAAGCAGATTAGATTGGTTCCCATTGGGGAGAGGAATTGTATGGCTGAGGTAGAGACAGTAGGAAGACTTCAGAAAGAGTGTACCTTTTAAATTTGGAACGATATGAATATATTACCATATTTTAAAGTAAATTATAATAACATTTTTAAAATTCAAAGGACTCCAAATTTTAAAACTAATAAGAGAATTCAATAAGGTTACAAGATAAAACAGCAATAGTGTTCTATACACCAGCATCAGCCAAGTTGAAAGCACAAGAGAAAAATGACCCTATTAACAATGGCAACAAAAAAACCCAAAAATTAAATGGCACCTATGCCATGAAGAAAACTACAAAAATACTGAAGAATATAAAAACAGACATGACAGATGGAGAGCTGTACTATATTCATGGCTGTCAAGATTTATAATCACAAAGATGTCAATTCTTATTCAAATTAATCAAGAAATGTAATGTCATTCTCATCAAAATCCCAACCAAGTTTTCATGACACTTTACAAGAGAATGTAAAGGTATATATGTTGATAAAGGGAAACAACAGCTAAGATAAGTTTGAAGAAAAAGATGTGGAGACTAGATGAAGGTGTGGGGACTAGCCCTACCAGATATCAAAAGGTATGATAAAGCCACCGTAATCAAGACAGAACACCACTGATGCAGAGATAGATGACAATGCCACTGGAAAAGAATGGAGAGCCCAGAAACAAACCCATGAATATAAAAAAACCTGGTCTCCTCAGGTAGGTTTCTGAGGGTATCTTCTATGTCTCAACAACAGCATTTGAACGTTCTCCTTTCATTTAGGCACCTGGATATGACCTACTTACGTATCATCATCATCAGATCTTGGTTCTAGTTGTTCCTCATCCACCTCAATGCCAGAGGCCATTCCCACCTTCCCCTCATCTTCTTTAGGATGCCATTGTTTCAATGTTGCCACTGTTTAAAAAATGACAGAGAGAGAGATTAAAGATCCAACCTTATACACCTGATGAGGGGTATGTACCAAAAATCTTATAATGAATATCAAACATAATGGTAAAACCTTTGTATCATTTCCACTAAAATGAATATAAGGCAGTGATGACAACTGAAACCCCAACTACTCAACATTGTACTGAAACTAGAAAGCAACACAAGAAAAGGAAGTGAGAGGAATAAGGATAAGTAACGAAGAGACAAAATACTCCCACTTTGAGGGTACATGCTTTGATTGAATAGAAAAATTTTTTAAATCTTGCGTTGGAAAAAATTTTAAATTGCCAACATTATTGGGCCACCCTATACTTCACTGTTTCTATAAAATGAGTATCCAGCTCATTGTTAGGCTTAATCATTACTGTCTGCAGAGAAAACTCAAAGCACATACACACAACTTTATCTGGCAGGGGGGTGGATTTATTGTTGTTATTTAAAATGTAATTTTCTTTCTCTTGGGAAAAAGATCAGACTGAAGATAGTACAATATTTTATTTCTTTATGGCAATGCAGCTTCCCCATGACAACTCTAAGATTCCACTGATTGTAAGATGCATTTTTATTTTATACACCAATAGCAAAGAAAATGTTCCCAATAAAATGACACAATGTTTTCTTACCCTTAGAATTTATAAGTTACAAATATAAATTATTACAAGAACTCTTTTAATTCTTTCTAAGCATATATTTTTAGTCTTATATCACTCTTGCATACTCATAAAAAGGAAAATATAGTGAAACACATTGGATAAGGTATAATTGAAATTCCTCATTTTCAGAGTCTTGGAAACTACCTTTGTACTTTCTGTTTCTGAGTTTGACTATTTCAGATAGTTCATGTAAGTGGAATGATACAGTATTTGTCTTTTTGAGATTAACTTATTTCACTTAGCATAATGTCCTCAAAGTCCATATGTTGTAGCATATGACAGGATTTTCTTCTTTTTTAAGGCTGAATAATATTCTATTGTATGTTTATACCACATTTTCTTTATCCATTCATCCATCACATCAATGACATTCATATTGCTTCCACATCTTGGCTATTGTGAATAATGCTACAATGAACATCCGTGTGCAAAAATTTCTCTTTGAGATCTTGTTTTCCGTTCTTTTGGTATATACCCAGAAGTAGAATTGCTGGATCATATGGTAGTACTATTTTAATATTTTTTAGGAACCTCCATACTGTATTCCATAATGGCTACACTATTTTACAATCCCACCAACAGTGCATAAAGGTTCCAATTAATCCAGATCCTTGCCAACACTTGTTATTTTCTGTTTCTGATAGCAGCAATCAAAATGGGTGTGAGGTGATATCTCTTTCTGGTTTTGATTTGAATTTTCCTGATGATTAGTGGTGTTGCGCATCTTTTCATATGCTTGTCATTGATGTCTGTTATTTTTTTCTGCATAATTTCAATCTTGTTGCAATCAAGAGCATTGTTGAAACAGATTTTCTTAAAAGAATACACAAAAGAACTAAAAGAATTCACAATAACTGAAAATACTGGTTTCTTCGGTGCCTTTAAAATTATGTTAGAACTAGACTACTTTTAACTACCACTTTGGGAATTTTGCTAAGTATGTCTACATTAGTTAGCTTCTGCAGAAAAATAAACCACCACTTAACTTAGTGGCTTGAAACAGTAACCATTTATTTAGGTTAAAATTCTGCAGTTAGGCAAAGTTAGCTGGGCTTAGCTGGTGGCTCTTCTGGTATCAGCGGGCATACTCATGCATCTGCACTCACTGGCCAGGCCAGCTGGAGGCTAATTGGACTAGTATGGCCTCTCTTGAGATGGACTGTGTCTCTGTACCACATGGTCTCTCATTTTCCAGCAGGCCAACTCAAGCTAGTTGAGAGCTTGACAGGGTTCCAAAAGAAAAGAGCACAAGCTCCCTGAATACTCAGACTTGGCACACCACCACTTCGACTGCATTCCACTGGCTAAGCAAATCACAAGGCCAGTTGAAATTCGAGGGGAGAGTGGAAAAAAAACATTTAATGATGGAGTTGCTATAAAGTCATATTGTGAAAGCCAAGGTTACAGGGAAGAGTGAAGGACTATGCTCATTTCTATAATCTACAGTAATTTACCTCTCCCACATGCACTCTACAACCAACTGGCTCTTAAGGGTCAAAACAGTGTTTCATGTTAGCCTCCAGGAAAAAAAATCCCTACCCACTGGCACCCATTCTAAAAGTTTTAATATAAACTGTGGCCCAGACAATAATAGTATATCAGGAATACTGCCTGGCCTACAGTGACTATAAAACACCATTGACTGTACACTGCATCCCAATTTCAGAAACATTAAAAAAGGAAAGAGGATGATGTGCACCTCAGCACTGGTGAATTTCAGGAAACTGAGGCACAGAGGGGTTAAGTGACTAGCCTAAGATCACATGGTAATGAGTTAGAACCTGCATCAGAACTGGTATTCTTGGCCACTATTTTAAAAGCTGTAACTTATAAAGCACATACACAGACAGGCAACTTTCTAGACAATTTATATATAGTATCTCACTTAATATTCAAAACAACGCTTTGAGGTTGATACCATATTAATACTGATTTTACAAAGGAGGAAACTGAAGAAAGGTTGGTTATCTTATTGGTAGTATTAGGGCCAAAATTATACCATATATATATATATATATATATATATATATATATATATCCCATTCTTAACCATTATTTAATGCTGCCTGATTATATACTGCAGAGAGAATCTGATATAAAAACAACCTTTATGTATTCCAAATGTAAATGTAAATATTTAGATATTTTGCAGTGTTTCCTCTTGGCACAATACACCCTTTAAACATTTTTACAGAGGAAATTTATACTATCATAGTAAAAAAAATCCTACAAGAAAAATCAAACAATGATATGGGTGTAAGGAATTATATTTATGTATCAATAGAGAAGAAATAGCCTAGGAATGGATCCAAGTATATATAAGGATAAAGTAAAATAAATTTTAAACCAATAAGAAAATCTACTAGTTGATAAAAATTTTTGGAAAGTTGGCTATTTGGAGAAAAAATTAAAGTTAGTTCCTACATTATATAAAAATAAATACCAAAGGATTAAAGATTGAATTGTGAAAAAATAAAACAGAAAAAGAACTAGAAAATAAGAGTGAATATTTTTCAGACTTCAAGCTGGAAAAGCCATTCTAAGCATCCTAACAATACACAAAGGAAAAGATTGCTATATTTGATTATCTACAGATTTAATACTTTGAATGATTGAATTAGAAAAACATTCCACAAATACTATGGAAATAATTGCTTTAGGCAAGAATTATTAATTGATGTTAAAACCACTGAATGAATGGTTGATGGAAATTTGTACATTTCTGTAGTGCCACAGTACACTGCACAGATTGCATTCTAGTCTTAAGATGTAAAATATAATTGTAAACTGGAGGTTGTCAGTCTAGCACCTCCTTCAATTAGTGGTCAGCCTTTGCCTTACTAATGATGAATCAATAAGACTTGTTTTCTGCTGTGATGCAATATAAAGTATACAACATTACCTAGAATATATTTAGCAAAACTCCTTTAACTTCAAACCATCAAACTTTAGATATAATTTTCAGTTTATAAGAAATAAACAAGGGGGCCGGCCAAATAGCACATTGGTTAAGAGTTGGCATGGGACGCCAGCTCTGAGCAGCAGGGCCCTGGTTCAGATCCCACATGGGCCAGTGATGCTGTGCCCTCTACAGCTAAGATGGTGAACAACAGCTCGACCAGGAGCTGGGCTGCCATGAGTCATCGGCGATGGCGTAGGCTACAGTGGGGCTGGCCGGCAGCTGGCGTGCGCTTTCGTGAGCTGCCGTGAGCCGTCGTGAGTGGCCGGCAAGCAACTGCCTCATGTGGGAAGAGCGCAATGATAATACCAACATGGGCCAGTGAAGTGATGACCTCCACAACTAGACTAAAGAACAAAAGGACAGCAACTTGTCTGTTCCCCTTCCCTGATTCCCCAATGCTGTTCCCCTCCCCCAATTCCTCAATAAAATCTTTAAAAAAAATATATATATATATATATACATATATATACACACACATATGATACATTTTTATTTACAAAACAAAAACCAATCAGACAAATCCAGAAGATGGGACATTCTGCAGGACAACATGGTAATACCTTCAACAAATCACTGTCATAAAGAAAAGGATGCAGAGGAGATCTGTGCTAATTTAAAAGAGACAAGTGAAATATTAATCACATGAAATATTCGTCCTTGAGAGGATACTGCTTTGGACTATCAGATGTAAAGGACATTTTGGGGACAACTGGGGAAATTAGAATGTGGCGTGGGTATTAAATGAGATAAGAATTACTGAAATAAAATTTTATGGCCCAGCTTTGAAAAATACTGGTAAATGTTCCATGTGTACTTGAAAAGAAGCTATTTTCTGCCACGGTTGGATGTAATGTTCTAAATCTGTCAATCATGTCAAGTTTATTAATTCTGTTGTTCAAATTTTTTACATCCTTACTGATTTTGTCTGTTCAATCAACCACTGAGAAAGGTACATTACATTTTCCCACTATGTGGACGATTTATTTCTATTAGATTTGTCAACTTTTGCTTTTTCTATTAGATCTGCCAACTTTTGCTTTATATGTTTTATACTGTTATTAGGTACATACAAATTTTAGAACATTGTATCTTTCTGATACATTGATACTTTTTTCATTATGAAAAGTCTTTATTTATAGTTATGCTACTTGCCTTAAAGTGAAATTTTCTTTTAGTTAGTGTTTGCATGTTATATTTTTTCCACCTATTTACCTTCCACCTTTCTGCATACTTATATTTAAAGAGTGTCTTTTTTTTTTTAATTAAGGAATTGGGGGATGGGAACAGTGCTGGGGAATTGGGGGAAGGGGAACAGACAAGTTGCTGTCGTTTTGTTCTTCAGTCTAGTTGTGGAGGACGTTGCTTCACTGGCCCAAGTTGGCACCATCATTGCGCTCTTCCCGGGCGAGGCAGATCAGTCGCCGGCTTCTGGACGGCCGCTCACTGCGGCTGCTGGCCGCTCACGCTGGCTCATGGCAACCCACTGCAGCAGGGGCTGCAGCCTACGACATCGCCGGAGACTCACGGCAGCCCAGCTCCAGGTTGAGCTGTTGTTCAGCATCTTAGCTGCAGAGGGCAGTGTCACTGGCCCTCATATGTGGGATCCGAACCGGGACCCTCTGGCGTCCCAAGCCAGTTCTTAACCAACACGCCACTCGGCAGGCCCTAAAGAGTGTCTTTTGAAAGCAGCATATAGTTGGGTCTTTTTTTTTTTCTTTTAATCCAGTCTGAAACCCTGTCTTTTAATTGGAATCTTTAGTCTTTACATATTTTTTTATATATTTGAGTTTAAATCTACCATCTTACTATTTGTTTTCTATTGGCCCATCAATCCTATGTTGCTTTTTTCTTTCTTGCCACTTTTTGAATTAAGTATTTATTATAATCTCAATTTTTTCTTGTTTGTATATTATACATAATTTTACTGTAATATAGTATTTACCCTAGATATTACCAAATGTATTCTTAACATCTTGAAGTATAATATAACTTAATACTGTCACCACTTCCCAAACAATGTGTAAATGCAAAATATTCTAACTATAATTTACCACTCCCAATTTATGTGCTATTTTGGTTATATATATTCTCACTCTCTTTTCATCACTGCAAGTAAATTAATTCATGAACTTACTATTTTTCATATGAGTAGTTTTACATTAGGCATATATTAGAAATTTATTTAAGATGTTGAGATTTGAAATATGAATTTCCTCCAAATGTGAATTTAAAAGCAAAGTGTGGCACTTTTTTTGTTGTTGTAAACTATTACATGACTATTCATATACATACCTACAAGTGGAAATTTCACCACACTGGAATGAAATGTTTACCCACTTTTCTTCAAACATAAATTTCATACAAAACCACAGCCCATATTATTTCCTAAAGTGCATAAAATTAATGAAGTAGATTGATATATCTCATCTATGAGGTAGTCTGGCTAATTAGACGCAGCCTGAGTATTCCACTTGGTGTGGGAATCTGATCATTTTTGTTTCCCTGTTTTAGGAAGACAATTTTAGGAGGCTCTTGTTCTTGTTTAATAGGATAGAAGAAAGAATGAATGGCTAACACAGAAATGTAAATCAGCTGTTATTAGGATAGGCAATTTGATGTTACCAAGGCAACCATGTGGCCTGAAAACTTACACAAGACAAATGGAGGTTACCTTCCCACCAAAGATTCACTTGGAGTGGTTAAACTATAAACAAAGTTACTGATCTGAATTAATTATGCACATGTAAAGAAAAAAATACTTGTCCTTATTTAAGTATGTAGCTTTTACTAGTAAGATTCATTCAAAAAGATTTTAGAAAGTTTTGCTATTTTAAACTTTTTAAATTAGGACATATTAAACATGTACTTGAGAAAGTCTCTTTTTAAATGAAATTTAGAGCTAGAAGCTTCAAAGCAATTTATTTTCAAGGATTTGGAAGTTTAAGCTAAAGACTGTTTGATGAAGGATATATGAATAATGCTTAAATTTATGACAAATCACCTTTAAAAGAATTTATAAGTTGTCTATCATATTGTAATCAAAGCTATTAAAATTTACCCATGCAGAAAGTCATTATGAAGATTCTATACATCCATACAATTTATTTTTAATGTAATTTCCCTATCCCACTAATAGCAACACAAATATTGGCAATCACATGCCTTTGCATAAACTAATACTAAAAATGTCCTATGGCTGTATGTTCATTCACAAAGACTACGGCCACCAAATAAGTTCTGGGCAGACCAGACACTAGGGATGGAGAGGCAGTGTGGGTGGTGAGCAAGACAAAGCTCTCACAAGCTTATAATCTAGTGAGGAGAAAAGATAGTAAACAACAAATTAAAGTGACTTTTCTTTTAATGATCAGAGAACATTAGTATCTTCTGGGATATTAAGCAGGGAAACCAAACGTAGAGGACTGTAAGGAAAACACTCCCAGATGTTTTCCCACTCATCTAAAACAGTGGCTCCCTATCTATGCTACACAGGCAGTACTTTAATTTAGATAGTTTATAGCAATCACTAAAAGTTCACAATAATATTACTACTGCATCTTTTTTATGATCTACACTTAAATGATACACATAATAATAAAGTGTCAGTATTTCCTACATTTAACAAATATTTGAGTGTGAATGAATCTAAGTGAGACTGAATGAATGTGAAACTGTCAGAGGCAGCTCACAGAGAAAAGACAGTAGACAAACTTGAGGACTTATTAGCGTTTTTTGGATTAAAGATAAGCATATTAATCAAGTTGCAAGCTCTTTCACTCATTCATTGAAAAAACACTTATTCAGAATCTAGTATAATCCAGACCCCTTTGAAAAGCCCTATCTGGTAGTATAGGGAAAAGTAGGGAGAGAAGTGTAACTGCCGATAAAACATACTGACACATAAATTTTTTTAAAAATTATTTAAAAAATCAAACATAATGACAGAAATGAATGGGAGTTCACATCACAGTGAAATCTTACAGGAGGGGTTATTTTGGCAAAGGGAGGGAAGCATTCATTCTGAACCAGGAAGAATTTTTGCTAATAGAGAAATGCTAGCAGCTTTGGCTTTGGGATGCGCCAGGTTGGGAGGGACCATCTGATCCTTAATGTGCTCAGAGTCTGCCAAGAGTCTGGATTTTATCCTGAGAGTAAGGGGGTTGGGGGAATTTTTGCAGGATTTTAAACCAAGAAGAGACTTCATCCATTTTAGGAGGATGACCTGGCAGGACTGCAGAGGGTGAGCTGAAGGAAAAAAAAAGATGATGAGGGACAGGAAGTCACAATGATTGCACCGATAGGAAAGGTGAGATGAGACCAACAACAAAGTTAGAGGCTGAAAGAGCAAAGCAGAGCTGGAGGGGGATGTCAGCATGTTACAAAAGAAAATACTTGCACTTTATTTTGAATGCCACCTTTGGAGGCAAGTTCCTATTTCTAATCCCAATCCCACTTGTTAGATAAATTGCTCGTATATGCCTAATGTAAAACTGTCCATGTGAAAATACAATAGCTCATGAATTAATTTGTCATGAGAGATTAAAAGAAGAGTTTTCTGTAACTCTCCCCATTGTGGACGAAAAAAGGGGCCACATACTAAACCTGACAAGCTCAGGGGAGGCCTACATGGTGGTCCTTACAAACTCAGAGACTGAAAGTAACCACACAGGATGGTCCGAACACAAAAATTCCTAACTAAAAGTGGGTCGTGGAGAGTAGTCACCTCCCAGGCCTTTAGCTTTCTTGACAAAGGTCAATCTTTAACTTAAGTGAGTCTGTCTATTGTCTTTTTTGCATTTAAGATAACATACCTTTGAAACATGGAGTACTATAATCTCCTTTTCCAGGACCCTCAGGGCACAACCCATGCACCAGACAGAGCAGAGACCACAGAACCCCTCCTTGTTATTGCCTTCCCCACACACCAGCCCTATGCGCTGTAAATGTTAGTTATTATCTATCCTGTACGCACCAATGCAAAAGAAGTATGTGTCTCTCCATTTTACTTTTTATCCAATCACAGAGATTTCCCTGCTTTGCTTTCTCCCACCTCCTTAATCTACCACCAATGGATTTCATGTAACTCTTCTTACGGCTTGTCTCCTCCTTTGATTTTAATGTATAAAATAAGCTGTAAAACTGCCATTCTCCAGAGCATTTTCTTAATCTGTAGAGATTCTGCTTCCGGACAACTGTGGTCCGTTTAGCTCAAATAAACTCATAAAAATTTTTCTATAGGTTTGAACATTTCTTCTGTTGACGCCAAAAAGCATAGGGGCAAACAAAAGAGGAGAGAATCATACCCACCAAGTTTGTCTCCATCTGAATGTCATGATGAAAACCATCCCTCCTATTAGCCGGGGGCCCCAGCTCTTAGCTCCCAGGCCAAGCCAGGCCTGCGCAAAGCTTCCTCTGGCCACCTCCAGTCCCACTTAGAGACAGTGCTTTTATCCCAGGACAGAAGGGAAGGAAGATGACAAGCAGACAATTAACCTTCAGTTTGTGGTTTGAAGGTCCTGGAAAGAGAGTCTCAAAGGCAGTGTTCTCTCTTTTTCTTTCTCTCTCGTCTCTTAAGTTTTAAACAGCAGCATGTCAACTTCGATAAGCCATAATGCTGAAAGATTTCATACACTCAGGGACTCTGGCCCCTTCTATTGCTCCTAGATTTAATCAAACCGGTTTTCTCAGTCTCCAATCAGGACTGTATCTCCTCAAGTCCTCCCCACCTGACATGCCCTTTCTTCTTGTCTCAGTCAAATCCTGCACATTGTTTCAGGTTCAACTTTCACAAAGGTTGTGAGATTTGGGTTGCATAAGCTGGCAGACCCACTCTTCATTAATTAGATAATTCTTGCATTATGCTTAGTGTTGTATATATGTTTGTACTGTTCTTTAACTTTGTTAGCATTGCCAGCCTCTGTTACTATCCAGTTTGTTTCTATGACTCTTTGCCACCTCAGCCTCACATCTCTGCAGCACCAGATCCTAGACCCCCCACCTGTGCAGATGCTCCTCATTTGACACCTACCTGCCTGTCCACAATGGCTTTTCTTGTAGCAGTTTACACCTGCATACCTGATAGAGGACAAATCCCCACTGTGATAGGAATTGCCTCAAATTTTAGAAATTTTAGTTGGTTTCTCTTAAACACAAGCATAATCTTGCTAAACTTTGGAGGCAAAAGCCAAAAACTACGTTAAAATGTATTTTTATTGCCCATAGGATCATAACTTGAGTCTGCTGAATAGCTATCAGAAATAAACTGATTCTGTCAGGTAGAGCAAAGCAATACTAGCTCATTATCTACAAAGCCACCAGTCTTGCTTAACTTTTCATCAGTTGTCAAATGATCACATTAAACAAAATTACCCCACTCTTCTCGGAAGTTCAGGTCTTTTGTTAATGGCATTTGAAACAGGTTTGGACAACACAAATCAGCTTCTGAAAAGGTTCAGACACCCTCCCAATTCTTTCTCCAGGCTGAGGGTATTTTTATCCCCTTTCTGCATTTACAAGTGTTTTGACAAAATTCCTCAGGGGACTGGTTATGTTCTTAAAAATAAATTACATACCAAATTCTTCTTTGCCAGAAAATGAGCTACGTGTTAGATGTGTGGCTGCCAACACACTCATTAAAGTCCCTGGAGCTTCATGCCGCCACCGTTTCCTATTTTCTGGAACGCCTTTGATCACCATCACTTGGCCATCTGAAAAGGAGGCTGGGTTATTGAACATAAAGATGCTTCTTCATTTGAGTTTTTATAAAATCACAGAATGTTAGAGCCTTGGAGGTAACCTCATCCCACCACGCACTCATTTTATTAGTAAGAAAACTGAGATATAGAAAAGTTTAGTGACATTGTCACGTAGCTGATGAGTAGGAGAGTCACTTTTTGCTCTGTAAACTGGCTATCTTGGTGTGTTAAAATTTCTATTATAGTTGCTTATTTTAAGTTAGCTTTCCCCTCTTACTGACTCGTTGGCTTAGAATGGATTAAATTGTACTACGTTTTTAAGCCCTTTCTTGCAAGTTTAACAAGGTCAGTATTTTGTAATAGAATAAATATGTCAGTCCACACACTGATAATAACTAATTTCAGTGATATACTTACATATTTCAATTCATAACATGGGTATACATTTTAGTTCTCCCTCAGTCCCATGTTATCATCAAGAGAAGCACAGGAAATATGTAATAAAAGCTTTCATTACCTATAAAGGTAACTCCTGGATGTTGCTGTAAACCTTTCCTAAGGAAAGACTATGCCAGGAGCTCAAATGTAAACGAAGGAATTTAGATTGAAAATTTCATCACATACGAAACACTCCTAACATTTAAATATTAAATAGCACATTGGTTTCCAAAGCAATTTTATATGTATCTTTGCACTGTTACCTCTCTACATTGCTATTATTTTAATTCCAAATGTATTGATTAAAAAAACCAACCCTCTAGGACCGGCCGATTGGCTCAGTTGGGTAAGAGCTCGCTCAAGAGTTTGAGCTCTGAGCAACAGCGGTTTGATGCCCAGCCCGAGCTGAGCTGCCGCTGAGCTGCCAACAGGTGGCAGGATGGTTCAGCTAAAACAAAACAAAACAAAACACCAACCCTCCAAAAAATTGCAAGGAAGTTATTGGGCTAGCATTTGAAGGAAAATAAAGTCAACAGCCCTTCCTTACACATTCTCTCTCCCTGTGGGGAAGGAGGGATTCTGGACCCTTCCTCCTTTACATTCTCATAGGTAGGGCGGTCAACTGTCTAGGATAATTGGCAGACAAGTTTCTCCGGAGGTAGGGGAGGAACCAAAACAATCTCTTTGGAAGGTATTTGATACCAAATCTATAGGGATTGTAGAACTATCAGGTCAGGATGAGCACTAGCTGCATTTGGGACCTTGGTCTCCTCTTGCTGGCAATTTATGCCAACTGATCTCAATTCACCCTCAGGCCTCGTGGAACAGATGGAGGTGACATCGGCCTCTGCCATCATCTGCAGCAGAGTCTGAGGCGGTCCCGCATCCCACTGTTTCCTGTTTTCTGCAGCAGCAGCAGCATCCTGAATGAAGAACTCTGGGTATAAGAAAATAATTCGTTAACTTAAAAGCAGCCAAAGGGTGACTAATTGCAACAAACAGTTCTTAGGAAACCTGGAGACAGTCTATCAGCTGGTACATTCGAAAGCAGAGAAATTACCACTGTCATTCTAATATAGACTGCTATGGACTAAACGTTTGTGTTTCTCCCCAAAAATAATATGTTGAAACCAAATGCCCAATGTGATGGTATTAGGAGGTGGGGCTTTTGGGAGGTGATTAGGTCATAAGAGTGGAGCTCGCATGAACAGAATTAGTGTCTTTATAAAAGAGGCCACAGAGCTCCCTCACACTTTCTGCTATGTGAGGACATGACCAAAAGATGGAATTGGGCCCTCGCCAGACACCAAATCTACCAGCTCCATGATCTTGGACTTCCCAGCCTCCAGAACTGTGAGAGATAAATATTTGTTGTTTATAAGCCACCCAGTTAATGGTATTTTGCTGTGGCAGCCTGGACAAAGACATAGATCATATTTATAAGACTGATATTATTAACAGGTTTAACATTGTTTCACTTTTATCAATAACATTTGATTGACAAGTCAAAATATTTAAATGCTAAAAAAAATTAGTGACGTGAATACAAACTCCTTGAGGCATTATGAGAATTTTTACTTTAGTCAGTTTCCATGGAAATGTATTCTCTTCCATTATCTCAATTTTTTAAACAACTGAGTTATCTTTTCCTTATTTATTCCTACATTTCATTAAAGGAAATTTAAAATTCAGATATGTAGAAGAAAGTAAAAATCACCCATAATCCCATTGTCCAGAGACTATTAAAATTTCAACAATTTTCCCCTAAATATAGCTTGTTTTCTTTTTGAAACAAAAAATGGGTCACATAGTATACACTCTTTCATAACTTGCTTTTTTCAATTAGCAACATATCATATCCAGATTATTTTTTATTTTATTTTATTTTTTATTTTTTTTATTTTTTTTTTAGCTGAGCCATCCTGCCACCTGTTGGCAGCTCAGCGGCAACTCAGCTCAGGCCAGGACTTGAACCACTGTTGCTCAGAGTTTGCACTCTTCAGCGAGCTCTTAACCAACTGAGCCACTTGGCTGGCCCCATATCCAGATTATTAAATATTCTTCTTTACAACATTTTAAGCAAACATAGTATTCTGTTTCATGTATTATAATTTAACTAATTCTTTTCTACTGGAATTTTATGTTCCTAGAGATTTTTCACTATTATAAACGATACTGTAAAGAACTCATTTGTAGCTAAATTTTTGTGGACATTTATAATTATTTACCCTAGATAAACTATTGAAAGTGACAATTCTAGGAGCTAGTATTATTTGCTTTACCAAAGCTTCTCATTGTTAAAGCTGAATCTATTACTAATGTGATTTTTTTCCTATGTATGTTGAGTAGTTAGCTCTTCCCAGTCCAAAAAAATGTTTGTTTCTAGTCTACCTTTTTAAAAAAATATTTTATCTATTCTGATGCTTATTAGTATATTGTTTTAATGACGATAATTTATATGTTTTATTATCTGGAAGAGTAAGTGCCCCTTCACTGCTCCTCTTTTCTAAATTTTTTGGCTAGTTAAGAATCTGCCAAGATCTCCTCACACCAGAAAAGAAAACCTATTGTGGTTTTGATTGAAATTGCCAAAAATCCTTACATTTGAGAAAGAATACTTCCAATATATGTTATTTCTCTCCATTTATTCAAAGGTCTTTAAATACCTCAGTAAACTTTATAACTTTCTTCATATACTCTACACAGTTCTTGTAAAGTTTATTCCTAAGTTAAATGTATACACATTCACATACAAACACACACACACACACACACACATTTGCTACTGTTACTGTAAATTAGATCTAAAGACCAAAATGGAGAAAATATTTGCAATACATATTACAGTCAAAGGTTTAAATGTCTTATGAATATAAAACAAACATGCCATTTTCAGTAGAAAAAAGGATAAGGGACATGAGCACATAATTCACAAGAGAAATATAGATTATTCAATAAACATTGAATAATTGTTGAGTCTGATAATAATTACAGGAATGCACTTTATATTAAGAGACTATTTTTAATATCAAACTTATGAAGGTTTGTTTTTTCTTTTTCTCTAAAAAAAGGCAGCTAATGTCTTTTGAGATGTAGAACCCCTTTCTCCTCTTCCCTGCAAACGTATGCAAAGAGTAATCTTTGAATACACCCTTTTCACTGAGCTGCTTTCACTGAGGCACTCAGGACTCCTGATGGCCAAATCCTGTGCTGTTATTCAACCTGCCTCACTTGGCCTTTCTCTTCCAGTCAATGCTGCCAACCCCTGCACCTCCTTCTAGGACTTTCTCTCCTTCTTTGGCTTTACTCTCCTTAATATCTCAGAACTTGTCTAAGCTTAGGGTCTGTCCTAAGCTCCATTTCCTTCTCTCCTTAGTCCCTCTCCTAGGTACTTCCAACCATCACCAAGGTTGAAATACTGTATATATGCTAAAGAAGCCCTGATTTGCCCCAGGACTTATGTCTCACATAGCTAGTGTCTTCTAAACATCTCTGGCTTATGTTCTTAAATACCCAAACCTCAATATGTTCCAAATTCAGGTCATTACATTATATCTGCTTGACATCTCTCTACATGACACACAGGCATACCTAGTTTTATTGCACTTGCTTTATTGTGCTTCACAAATACTGCATTTTTTACAAATTGAAGGTTTGTTGCAACCCTGCTTCAAGCAAGTCTATCAGCACCACTTTTTCAACAGCATTTGCTCACTTCATGTCTCGGTCACATTTTGGTAATTCACGCAATATTTCAAAATTTTTAATTATTATTGTATTTGTTATGGTGATCTGTAATCAATGATATTTAAAAATTTAAGTATAGGTGGTATACCATATAATATTAGTTTCAGGTGTACAAGATAGTGATTCGACATTTTTATACCTTACAATGAGATCACCATACTAAGTCTAGTAATCATCTATCACCGTGCAAACTTATCAAAATATTATTAACTTGTACTTC
>NW_017731891.1:949786-1009570 GCF_001890085.2 Hipposideros armiger
ACACCCCCACCCCCGCCATACCCCAAGCTCTCTTCCTCTCCTCAGTCCTTCCTATTCCCTGAGACACAGCAATATTGAAATGAGGCCAATTAATAACTTTACAATGGCCTCAAAGTGTTCAAGTGAAAGAAAGAGTTGCATATCTTTCACTTTAAATCAAAACTAGAAATGATTAACTAAGTGAGGAAGGCATGTCGAAAGCCAAGATAAGGCCAAAGACTAGATCTCTTGCACCAAACAATCGGCCAAGTTGTGAATGCAAACTTGAAGGAAATTAAAAGTGCTACTCCAGAGAACACATGAATGATAATGAAACAAAACAGCCTTAGGGCCGGCCGAGTGGCTCAGTTGGTTAAGAGCTCGCTCAAGAGTTTGAGCTCTGAGCAACAGCGGTTCGAGTCCAGCCCAAGCTGAGTAGCCGCTGAGCTGCCAATAGGTAGCAGGATGGCTCAGCTAAAAAAAAAACAAAAACAAACAAACAAACAAAAACAGCCTTATTGCTTGCTGATATGGAGAAAATTTAACTTGTCTGGACAGAAGATCAAACCAGCCACAGCATCCCTTAAACCAAAGCCTAATCCAGAAGAAGGCCTTAGCTCTCTTCAATTCAGTAAAGGCTGAGAGAGGTGAGGAAGCTGCAGAAGGACGTTTGAAGCCAACAGAGGCTGGTTCATGAGGTTTAAGCAAAGAAGCCATCTCTATAACATAAAAGTTCAAGGTGAAGCATCAAGTGCTGATATAGAAGTTCCTGCAAGTTATCCAGAAGATCCAGCTAAGATAATTCATGAAGGTGGATACCACAAACAACAGATTTTCAATGTAGACTTAAAAATAACCACAACACCACCACCAGCAAAATGGAGTTGATGTTATCAAGACAGCAATCTAAAATGGAACTGGGAGGCCTCTGGAAAGCTGAGCCAACTCACCCCCCCTTTGTGAAACTGAACATTTGAACTGGGCTAAACCACAACAGCTACATCCTAATACATTTCCTGGAACTGGCTCAGCATCACTGAAATTTCTATTAAAAAATAAAATTTTCACCTAGCAATAGACATAAGCAATTAATCATGTAGATAGCATAGTGTGAGTCGGCTTGCCAGCACTAATGACGGCTCTTTCAAAGAAACTCAGGTAATCCTTTCAAAGCCCCACATTTTCTGTCTTTATAGACTCTGTCCCTTTGTTTCCCTGTTGGAACACAGTTGGGGTTTCTACCCAAATCTGTGTCTCCTGGATTACAATTCTTAAAAAAAGGCCCCCAAGTAAAACTTTTGTTTGCCTTGCAGTTCTTATTCAAAATTGATTGACAAGACAAAACAGCCTTATACTGGAAGAAGAGTCCATCTAGAAATTTTATAACTAGATAGAAGTCAAACCTGGATTCAAAGCTTCAAAGGACAGGCTGAATTTCTTGCTAGAGGCTAATGCAGCTGGTGACTTTAGGTTGAAGCCAATGATCATTTATCATTCCAAAAATCCTACGGCCCTTAAGAATTATGCTAAATCTACTCTGCCTGTGGTCTATAAATGGAACCACAAAGCCTGGATGACAGCACACCTGTTTACAACATGGTTTACTGAATATTTTAAGCCCTCTGTTGAGACCTACTACTCAGCGAAAAAGATTCCTTCCAACTTAATACTGCTCATTGACAATGCACCTAGTCACCCAAGAGCTTTGATGGAGATGTACAATGAGATTAATGTTGTTTTCATGCCTGCTAACACAGCATTCATTCTGTAACCATGGATCAGGGAGTAATTTTGACTTTCAAGACTCTTGTTACCTAAGAGATACATTTTGTAAGGCTATAGCTGCCATACATAGTGGTTTCTCTGATGGATCTTAGCAAAGTAAATTGAAAACCTTTTGGAAAGGATTTACCGTTCTAGATACTATTAAGAACATATGTGATTCATGGAAAGAGGTCAAAATATCAACATTTGCAGGAGGTTGGAAGAAATTGATTCCAGCCATCATGGATGATTTTGAGACATTCAAGACTTCAGTGGAGGAAGTAACTGCAGATGTGGTGGAAACAGCATGAAAACTAGAATTAGAAGTGGAACCTGAAGATGTGACTGAATTGCTGTAATCTCATGATAAAACTTCAGGGGATGCGGAGTTGCTTCTTACAGAATAGCAAAGAAAGTGTTTTCTTGAGATAGAATCTACCCCTGGTGAAGATGATGTGAAGACTGTTGAAATGACAACATGGGTTCTAGAATATTACATAAACTGAATTGATAAAGCAGCAGCAGGGTTTCAGAGGACTGATTCTAATTTTGAAAGAAGTTCTACAGTGGGTAAAATGCTATCAAACATCATATCCCATGCTACAGAGAAATTGTTTGTGAAAGAGAAAGTCGATCAATGCTGCAAACTTCACTGTTGTCTTATTTTAAGAAATTGCCACAGCCACCTCAGCCTTCAGCAACCACCACCCTGATCAGTCAGCAGCCATCAACAATGAATGAGGCAAGACTTCCCACCAGCAAACGTATTATGATTTGTTGAAGGCTCAGATGATGGTTAGCATTTTTTAGCAATAAAGTGTTTCTTAATTAAGGTATGTACATTGTGTTTTTTAGACATAACGCTATTACACATTTGAAAGACCACAGTAGAGTGTAAACATAACTTTTTTTTTTGGGAAGATTTTATTGAGGAATTGGGGAAGGGGAACAGTGTTGGGGAATCAGGGAAGGGGAACAGACAAGTTGCTGTCCCTTTTGTTCTTCAGTCTAGTTGTAGAGGACATCGCTTCACTGGCCCATGTTGCTATTATCATTGCGCTCTTCCCGGGTGAGGCAATCAGTTGCTGGCCAACAGACGGCCGCTCACGGCGGCTCACGGAAGCTCATGGCAGCTGCTGGCCGCTCACGCTGGCTGCCAGCCACTCACGGTAGTTCATGGCAGCCCACTGCAGACCTGCTGCAGCCTACACCGTTGCTGGCGACTCACGGCAGCCCAGCTCCAGGTCAAGCTGTTGTTCACCATCTTAGCTGTAGAGGGCGCAGCATCACTGGCCCTCATGTGGGATCCGAACCACAGCCCTGCTGCTCAGAGCCGGCGTCCCAAGCCAACTCTTAACCAACACGCCACACGGCCAGCCCTAAACATAACTTTTATATGCACTAAGAAGCAAAAAAAATTTCTTGACTTGCTTTATTGTGATATTTGCTTTATTGTGGTAGTCTGGACCCAAACCCGCACTATCTCCCAGTTATGCCTGTATATGCCTGTTGGTTGGTGACAGCTTCATGCATCTGAACTAGAAAACTGAGAGGATCTTTGACTCTGTTCTCTTCCTCAAGCCCCACACTCAGTGGTTCACACTCTGTGTCTAGTCTCACTGCACTGCTCTGGCCCGTGCAGCCGTCATTTCCTGTTCGGGCTGTGGACCTGCCTTCAGTCCCCACCTTCCACACCATCGTTCACACTGCAGCCAGTGTGCTCTTTCGCCATCATAAATAGGGTTTAATTCCCTTGACTGAAACTCATCACAAAATCTAAAGCCTAAGCTCCTAGGCACGCCAAGCTGTATAGGAGTAGGTACCTCTCTGAATCTCCAGCCAGCTCTCACTCCCAACAATGATCAGCATTTCGGGCTCAGAACACATGTTTTGTGCCTCCTTTTTTTGGCTCATGACACCTGTGTGATTTTGAAGTCTATTCATCTTTGCGATTCCCTGCCACTTAGTAAGTCTGTGGAACAAGGAAGATTATCGATAAGATGCCCACTGAATTGAATAAAGATTTTTCCAGGTGGAAATGAGGCAACATGTAATATTCTAGGACGTGGAAGCTGAGCCAAGCTAGGCTGTGTAAATGCTCACGTATGGAGCCCGTCACTTGCAGAAGGAATAAGGGGCTCACCACAGGATCAGGCCACTCAGTGTCAAATGTGATACTATGTGGAATGGACTGTATCCTATAGGCATTATCAAAAATAACTGAGGAGAGTAATAATATGATAACTCTAACAATCATTTAGAGAATGAAAGGGAAACACATACTAGAGACAAGGATGACACAGGGGCAATTCAGTGAGAGGAAGGGAAAGGGGCAATAAAGGGATAGCACGTATTAAGCATCTAGCATATGCCAGGTACTTTATATACCAAATTGCACTTTAATCCTCACAGTAAGCATGTGTGGCGGGTACTCTCATCCCCTGGAATGGAATGGAACAGGAAACAGAGATGCAGAGGACTTAAGGAGCCTGTGAAAGGTCACACACTCAGAAAGTGGCAGTGCCAGCTGGGATTTAAACTTGCACCTGTCTCCAAAGCCCATGCATTTTCTACTACACACACTGCTGAGAGACAGAGCCCTACACCAGGGGCAGAGGGAATGAAGGAAGAGAAAGACTCCAGATACAACTCAGAGTAGAAACCACGCTGAGCAGCCGGAACCGTAAACCTGGGGACAGTTACCCCAAGTAAAGGATTGCTGGGAAAAAAGAGCTCAGAAGTTTGATGCACACATGCTGAGTCTGGCTAGTGGGCCTTGTCCAGGGAGCTTTCCAGCAGATAATGAGAAAAATGGATGCATGTCGGAGCTGCTGGCTGGGAGAAACTGAAGCTAAGGGAGTGGGTGAAACTGCCCAAGGAGACTGTGGATGGAGCAAGAGAGGGGGGGCTGCGTTTCAGGGAGCTTGCACCCTGCAGGGGAGGGCAGAGGCAGAGGGGCCAGGTCTCTGACTGGCTCAGGGACAGCAAGGGGGTCAGGTGACAGCGCAGTTGTGGAACAGAGTTTGAGATGGATTGCTAACAAAACAGTTCGTTTCTCATCTACAGCTTTCCAGGTACACATACCTGCTTCTGAGCAACAGAGTTTTTCAAATGCTTCATCTGTATAATCCTTACACTCCTTTACACATTTATTTTCCTGAAACTTCATGCCGTCCTCAAAGGTCAAAGTTTCATTTAGTATATCCGTGGCCTAAAGCAATTCCATGGTGTTTCATGAGAAACAAGCCATGTTTTGAAAGAAAAAAAACAGTTTAATAAAAGTTTTTTGTGTTCCCAGTAATAGCATTTACCAAGATATACGCATATGGCAAGTATTCAATTAATATATATTAAGCAAATAAATCAACCAAGTTTTAAAAGTGGAATTATGTTGGAACAAGATAGAAACAAGAGTTTTTTCATTTCTTTTCCTTGCCAATAGTGATAAGCACTGAGTATATGGCAAATTCATTTTATCCAGCCTTCCTGTCTTCAGTATTACTCTGCTGCAGTTCATTCGACAGAATTCTCAAGGTTGTCTCCTCCACGCCGTTTTAAGGATACAATATGCCTAATCGGGTCCCTGAAACTGCTCCTAATACTCCATAAAAAATGATCACTCTGTTTCAAGCATATCAAAGCAGAGAATAACAAAGGATGAACGCTCTGGTAGATAAGCCTTTTCTGACTCTATTGTTTTATTCCAGCAGGCCAACTTTAGCGCCTCACTTCACAGAAGCTCTCCTCAGGTTCCAACCCAGAAACTGTCCCCTATCTGTATCCCTCTGATACAGACCAGAGATACTTAGAAGCGTAATGGTTAAATAAACAGAGGTCAGTGCTAACTATCACCACTTTAATGAAGTTTTAAGTAGCAAAATGCTAGTAAAAATCTGAAAGATAAGTGGAGCACAGAGGATTTTTAGGGCAGTGAGAATACTCGGCATGACACTATAATGATGACTACATGTCATTACACATTGGTCCAAACACCAAGAGTGAACCCTAAGGTAAACTACAGTTTGTGGGTGATTATGATGTGTTAGTGTAGGTTCATCAGTTACAACAAATGTTCCACTCTGGTGGGGGATGTTGATGGTAGGCAAGGCTGTGCATGTGTGGGGACCGGGGAATATGGAAAATCTCTGTACCTTCTGCTCGATTCTGCCGTGACTGCTCTAAAATATGAAGTCTATTAAAAAAAAAATGGTCCTTCACCACACACACACACACACACACACACACCTGAAAGAAATGGTAACATTAAGAAGTTTTATGCTAATAAAGAACACTAAAGAAAGAAACTGAGTATGTGTATGATGTAGAACATGTATACACACATATTTAACTTTTGGCACTTTAAAAGACAAATTTGGAGAAGATGAAATGAAAACACAAATCAGTTAATTTTGATATTTGTTAGCAGGCCTGGTAAAAAGTGAGATTAAAAAAGATGTTGAACTCAAGTAATAAAATGAGGTTTGAGTTCACTGTAATTGTGCATTTATTGCTGTACCAATGAGAGCCCAAATGCATAATTGAGATTTACCCAAGGACCAGTACAAAGTTATCAATAACTAAGACCTAAAATAAATGTGCATGGTTTCAGGGTATCTGCTCAATTTTTTAGGTAAGTATATTAGTTGTTGACTATGAATTATATCTGCTATTTTAATTTGGCTATGATACAAAGTTAATATTATGAGGAAAATGAATCCTTTATAAAAAAAATTAAATTGAAATAATCCATTTAAGAGAATAACCTCAATTTAAAAAAGAATGGAAGGATAAAAAGTATTTTGGAAGATTCATTTGAACACTAGAGATTCTATTAGGAAAATTTAAGAAAATTCTCCCTACTTGTTATGGAAAAACTTCATGAAACATGCTACTAAGACACTCATTTTCTCATGCCTACTACTGGAAGTATACACTTAATGACATACCTCTTCCTCTTTGAAGGCATTTTCATCAGAAATACATTTGTCTAAATTAATTTCAAACTTTACCCCTCTCTAGAAGAAAGCAAGAAAAAAAAATCTTAGTTTAGAAACCCAATAAAAACCTTAAAATTATAACTCCCTATTTGACATTATAGATAATTAAAACCAATAGTCTAACATCACAAAATAAAGCAATTCCATAAAACAGAAGGGGGAAAATATCCTGTAGCAACCCAGATTGCAAGGTATGGACCCCACTGGCATCCCCAGCCAGCTTTTTAATATGAAACCAAAAGACAAAATGTTTATTACCTTAGCTTTACATTTTTGTTCTGGAATTTTACTTTCTTTTATGTTCTGAAGTCTAATTTGTTTCAAGGCTCTTTCAATATCCTGAAAGTTCAGAGAAAAATTAAAATATAGCATTTAATATTGATCAAACAATTATATTTTTACAACCCCTAAATTCACAGCATGGTATGTTTACATTGTTTGATTTCTGGATTGAATCCAATGATTGATTTGAGAATAAAAACATGCTTTTAATAATAATTCACTAAAACTTAGGGACAGTGTCCACTAACTCAAAATATTAATATATTTAATACTGGCATCTCAATGGGTACAATTCTATAATATGACAATATTTATCACTCCGGTCCAGTCTACTACAACCTAATTTAATTCAAGAATGTAATTTTGACTATAGGATCCTTTCTTAAGAGATTTATGATCTTAATCAGGAAAACAAGAAAAGCACAGAGCTCATGACAGTATAAGAGGAAGGAGAGGGCTCTAAAACTTGACAGGCAATTTCAAGGGAGAAGAAAAGAAGATTGTAAAAGTAGAGGACAAGAATTTCAAAGAAACAGTTGAGAGGTGAACTTTAAATGCTGAACTTCCTCAGGGTTTGGCCTTGGGCCCTCTGCCCCTTTCTTCCTTAATACAAGGGGGTCTCAGTAATTCTTATGGATTTAAAAGCCATCTTTATACAATGACTCTTAATGTTACCTTCAAATCAAATCTTTCCTCCCCTCTGAGTTTCAGGCTCACATATTCCACTACCTACTTAGCATCATCTTCACTTTAATATTCATTCCAAAAATTTATACTGAGCACTCAATATGGCCAGACACAGTCCAAAGGACCAGTGCAGTGAATGCAACTGAAAGGTCCCTGCTGTCACAGAACTTACATTTTACTGGAGTAGGATAGATAATAAATGAATTAACAAAGTAACAACATATTATAATTTCAGAAAGTGTTAAATGTTATAAAGGAAATAAAATAGGGTAACAGCATTGAGTGGAAGATAAGAGTGGTGCAGGAAAAGCCTATTGGGCATTTGCTTTAAGCCCTGGAATGATGCTGGGCCTCAGCATATGCTGGTCTGGAGGAAGCGTGTTCCCTCAGGAGGAGCAGCAGGGCAACTGCCCCACAGCAGTTATGCGAACTCAGATCTCCTCTAATCAACATGTCCAAAGTGGAACTCTTGATGGCCCCCCACCACAAGCGCACTCCCCACTCTTCCTGATCTTAGGAAATGGTACTATCCCTTTCAAGGCAGGAACTTGTGTGTGTGTGTGTGTGTGTGTGTGTGCGCGCGCGCGCACGAGTGTGTGTAATGCTCTCTTCTCTCCATCATTGTACATTAGGTCTCTATCATCTCTCCCTTAGAATCAATTACTGCCTCATCTGTATTACCACAGCCTTTGTATATATACTTCATATATAGCATGTGTCAGTTTGAATCATTACTAGTGGTTTGCCCTGCAACCTTCGGAAGGGTGTTTTTCTTCCTTGAAATATTATGAACTCTGAATCAAGACTGTGACTTATGTATCTTACTTATGTTTGTGAAGCTGGTTGTCTGATTCGATTGTGTAGTCTGGTTGTCTCAATTGTACAAGAAGTGTTATATTACTTTATGTTTCTTAAAATATAATACGCTGCTCAGCTCAGGCTGAGACTCGAACTGCTGTTGCTCAGAGCTCACACTCTTTTTTTGTCTTTTTTGCAGGGGCTGCAGCCTACGCCACTGCCAGTGGCTCACAGCAGCCCAGCTCCACGTTGAGCTGTTGTTCAGCATCTTAGCTGTAGAGGGCAGTGTCACTGGCCCTCATATGTGGGGTCTGAACCGAGGCCCTCTGGCATCCCAAGCCAGCTCTTAACCATCGCGCCACTCGGCCGGCCCAGAGCTCGTACTCTTGAGCGATATAATACAACTATTTAAGACTCCAAAGCCCCAGCAACTCAGCCTCAGTCCACTTCAGGTCTCTCTGGCATCCTGTGAAGGTCCCAAGGTTTTGCACAAATCAAAATATTAGGGGAGGCCTTTCAGCCTTTACTCAACACTAGTTCCTCTCACTTGCTCTTACTCAAGCTCTTGAGGCACCTTAAAGACAAAGGTGGAAAAAAACCTCTCGAGAGCCATCTGATAATTCAGCTCTGCCCAGCTCCCTACTCCTGCCAAAAACATAAGGTTAAAAATGAAGAAAAGATAACGATCAGATTTCCTGACCAATGTGTCTGAGACCCTGACTTAATCATCATCCAGAAAGTTGAACTTTCACATGTTCACGAGAGCAGCTCTGAAACTTGGCTGCACACTACATCGCCCAGCCAGCTTCTGAAAACAGAACTTTGGGGCCCCACCCCAGGCCATTTGGGGCAAAACCTAGGCATCTGAGTTTTTAGAATTTTCCCCACATGATTACCCTGCCCTGTGAGGGGTGAGGACCACCAGGCTTGGCAAAACTCACTGGGAAACATATAAATGTCTAACAATGACCATCGTCACCTGCACAGGCGCTTCTTCCTCAGGTGCCTCTTGGTGGGCGGGCAGGTTACTCTTCTTCACCAGATAAGTTTTATGACTTATTTTTAAGTCCTCCTTTAACACAAATTACACACAGTCAACAAGATTGGTTCTGTGTCAGTTCCGAAGGCCCCTTGATGAACCTCCACCAAGGTCTGAATGGGATCTAGTGAGGAAACGCGTTCCGCCAGCTGGCTGAGGGACAATCAGTGGCAGTGGCTGGATCAAGTTCTCCTTGTGGACCCTTTTCCCGGTGACTGCTTGGGATTCCCCAATTCCCCAAGTGCTTCTTTCATGGTCTCTCTAGAAAAGCCCACTCTCCATCTTTTCTGGACTCCGGTTTCCCATCGCAGACCTACAATACTTGAAAAATAAGGCTGACAGTGGTACGAGGCTCCCCGCCATTAACCAGCCTCTGCTCTGGAGAGAACCACCTCTAACCCGCCTTCCCTGTTTCCCCCCAGCACTTCCAGTCCATCGTCTGAACCTTTGCGTGGTTCTTTCAGAATGCCGTCCTCCTTAGCTCTGCCTCTCTAAACGCTACTCCTTCTCAGACCCCATTTAGGCTCCACCTCCCTTCTTCCATGAAAACCTTTATCCTGCTCATCCTTACATGCACTTACAGAGTTTAACTATATTCAGTCTTTCTCAAAAAATGCTTCAGACATGTGCGTCTTATCTTTCCAATTACTTAGGAGTAGAACACATGCTAGAAACAGATTTTAGAGTCACGTATTTATTTAGTCTGCCTGGTGTGGATGAGTTACTTAACTTCTCTGTGTGGACAGTATATGAGATAGAGTATGTGAAAGCTCTAGGTCAGAGCCTGATACATACAACTGAATTGTACCATATGCTCATCTCATCTGTATGAATTCATCTACAGGCACCCAAGGGTGGGGAGATGGGGAGAGAGAGAAAGATCAATTTCAGCAGTGTGGATCGCTTACTCAGTGAGTGTGAGCTGAAGGGCAGGTGAGCTGGGAGTCCAGCTGTGTCTTGTCTGGTCTCAGTGCCCACAGGCCTCTCATAGGAGGAGCATATATACAATTAGAATTAGAATGACATACAGTTCCTTCATATATCCCACTTTTATATATAATGCAGGGCACTGAGAGTGCTGCTAGTGTTTAAATATTCATGTGTTTTGCATATAACATCGTCTCCAACACAGGCCAGCTATTTCATCAGGAGTTCTACTGAAAAAGCAGTGATCTGAGAGATGAAAGAATGACTTTCCAATGTGACACCTTTAAGGGATTTTCAATAACCATCTCAAATATGTCTTACATGGACTTTAGAATTTTCTCCCAGCATATGAGACTATACCAACAGTTGAATTCAGTAAATACAGGCTATTTTTCCTGCCTCATGGGTATGAACTTACTGCATCTAAGCCAGTTCTGGTGTAGTTTAGCTGCTCAGTCAATAGTTATTGACTGATTCATGAGAAAGACAATCAACAAGCATTTTTCATAACTGCCATGCCTAACTGAGAATCTCAGTTATCCTCATCGTCTGTGTAGCCTCAAGTAAACCATAACAAAGCAAAGCTTCAATTAGATCTGACAGCTTTCCTATTAAAAAAAAAAAGTTCGCATGATAAAGTTATCTTTTCTATGAGATTGTTATTTTTAATACCTGCTCAATTTAGTTAGCTCTAAATCAAGAGAACAATGTTTCCTTTAGAAGAATGAATTTATTTACCTCTGGCTCACTCCCCATCTTCTTTCTAATTTCCTTCATATCACTGTGGTACTGTAGGCGTATTTCCTCTAACTGCTTCCAATATTTCTGGAAAGCAATCACAATCCAAAATTTTTAAATATTTGCGAACAACTTCACAAAATAACCTCGATATAGCCTACAATTTAAAAAAGTGTGATATGTAATTAGAATGAAAAAACCTGTCGCTCCTAAAAACAATATTCCATCCGCCTTCCGTTTGGCTGTGGTACTTCACTCCCTGTGAGTAGTATGGCAGCTTGGGGTGATCTCACTTTTATATATAATCCCAAATGCATCAATGACACAATTACTTTATATAGCCCACTTTTATATATAATCCTGTTATGAGCAGAAAAGATAGGTGGAATTCTAATGCCCAGTAGCTCAGAATGTGATCTTATTTGAGTGTCATTGCAGATGTAATTAGCTAAGCTACAATAAGGTCTGGTCACACTGGAGTACACTAGGCTCCTAATCCAGTAGGACTCATGTCTTTTAAGAAGACAGCTATGTGAAGACAGAGACACAGAGGGAGAACGCCATATGACGAGAGCAGAAAATGGAGCTATCCAGCTATAAGTGGGGGATTGTCAAAGACTGCTGAAAAACCACCAGAAGCTGGAAAGAGGCAAAGAAGGGTTCCCCTACAGGTTTCTGAGGGAGTGTGGCCCTTGCCAACACCTTGATTTTGGACTTCTAGCCTCCAGAACGCTAAGAAATAAATTTTTATCATTTTCAACCACCCAGATTGTTATAGTTTAAGGCAGCCCTAGGAAACTAATACGAATTGCAAAACTGTTAACGATGGCAGTTATGTTATCAATCCAAGGTAAAAATGCCTTATGAACTTTGCTCTGCTGCATTCTCAGAGAAGGTGAGATATACATCTCTGTATGCCCTAAAACCTCCAGCATGGTGCTTCACAGGAGTGTATCCAACAAGTATTTGTGCAACAGGCTCTCTCAGGCATGTACTGTAGACAGTAAAAGTAACACCCTATTACAATCCAAAATACAATGATGTAAGTACAGGGGTGGCCCTGGAATCAGACTGTTTTTAACCTGTTCCTTCATTTTGTTTCTCTTGAACAGCCGCTCCTGGAGTCTGGGCTCTTCTCCATTACTTCTCACCTCTTGTCTTCTGTTGTGATTTGGCTCAGCAGAAGATGGACGAAGACCCTATTATTTGAATGAAATAATTTATAAAACATACTTGCATTTTGGAAACATTCTGATTTGACCTTGACCTTTTCCTTTAAACAATAATTATATCACTACACAGACAATAGTTTGTGGTTACCAAAGGGTAAGGGGGAAAAGGGTGGTAGATGAAGGTAAAGGGGATCAAATATATGGTGATGGAAAGAGAACTGACTCTGGGTGGTAAACACACAATGTGATATATAGATGACGCATTACAGAATTGTACACCTGAAATCTATGTAACTTTACTAACAATTGTCACCCCAATAAACTTTAATTTAAAAAAGGGGAGGGGGGAATAGGAAGAATAAAAAAAGAATTATATCACCAATCAAACTCAATATTTGGGAGTCTTTTGTAGTGAGCAGTAGAATTTTCTTAAGTATGAAATATTTAAAAATTTTAAAAAAGTAATAAAACCATTTGTGTTGTTTATCCAAAACAATATTTTATGCTACCATATAAGACACCTAGATTCTTTTTCTGAACTGCCAAATTATAACTGTTAAATTAAAATTCAGTAAAAGTTTAGCAACCCCTGGAACATGAGATTAGGTTAGGAGAATAGAACTACAGCTTTTTAGCAATTCTAAATAAGAGCAATTGAACTCGGCATCTTGAGCTGAGCTGCCACTCGGATGGCTCAGTGGATAGAGCATGCGCTGTTAACAGCAAGGTTGCCAGTTCAACTCCCGCATGCAAAACAAAACAAAACAAAATAATAATAAGAGCAATACAAATAGGATGCATATCCAGTCTCCCTCAGTTCCCAAATTTTGACACTATACTTAATGGTAAAGGTTAACTTTCATTTCAAATAAAATACAGTAGTGACTTTTTAAAAATGTGTAGAATTTTAATAAAATAGAATCAAAGAATTGTAGCACTGAAGGGAACCTTGAAGCTCATCTACTCCAAAACTATCATTTATAGAAAAGGAAATTGAGGCTCAGAGAGGTTGCATGACCTGCCTAAGATCGCACAGCAAGTGTTAGAGCCAGCAAAGAAAGAAGCCAAGCTTCCCAGACCCTGAAGCAAGCCTATTCCAATTACTTTTCTTTAATCTATTAAAAAACTAAGGTGGAGGGTAGACTTGATCTTCTATGTGGAATGAACTTTGACTTACGGATCCATGAATATTTGTGAACAGAGACACAATTAGGAAATTCCTGATTGCCTCGCATATTTGGTATTTTACTCACCAATTGCTTTTCCACTTTCAACTTATATTGTTGAGCTTCAAATTTCCTCTGAAGGTATTCAGCAGGCCTTAGGAAATAAAAATTTTCAGTTTGAGTAGAAATTTTAACTAATCTTAGACATTGATTTCACCAGTGGATTTTCAGGTTAGTAATAAGATTCACAATTCACCTGTGACTTGAAGTTCTGAGTTCAAAAAGTAGTTCAAAGTTTCAGAATGTGTACATTGGGAAAGAAGATCTTTGGAATCAAGAAGAAAAGGGGATAAAGAGAATTGTAACAATTGGGGATCCAGGAGATAATAAAACAGAAAAATATTCTGATCCAGTGATTTTTTTCTTCAGGACTGGATCTGTCCTTCCAGAGTCCATAATACATTGGAGGGAAAAAAACAAACCCATCTCAGGATCTTCTCAGACTCTGGGCAGGTATCTGATCTACAGCCTTGTCAACCCTGGTTTGACTGATGGCTCCTAGTCTGTTTCCTGCACTACACTCTGACCTTATGCTAGCCTATAAATGCTTAATGAATAAAAAATGAGGTTTTAGCTGACTCTCACAACATTTAAGGTATTTTTCCAGCACAATTCTGGTCAAACCATCTTCAGATTTATACCTATGTTCTATATGTTTATCTTTTTTGCAGAATTTCCTGCTAAGAATTCCTGTAATTACTAATTGTTAAATGGAAACTACCACATTTCAGATAATAGTATGACCTACGAGTATATGACAAAGTTGTTTGGAAAGACAGAGCTATCATTTCAGAAATAACTTCTTTAGGAACATCATGATGAGCAGTCTGCAGTTTATGAAGAGTCAAATTAATAAGTCAGTCATTTAGAAATGTGATAGAATGACAAGCTAGTTAAGGTCTCTGGGCCTTAGTTCCTCATATATAAAATGAGCACAATGCTATCTCATAGGGGCTGTTATGAAGATGAGAAGAGATTAGGTGTGTTCAGGTGCCACCTGGCCAGTGTCTGATACAAATAGTGCTGGAATCAAATGAGGCTAACGTGTAGCACTCATCTCTCTCAGAGACCTAAGTGGTGTGTATAACAATATCTCCATGAGAAAAACTATTCAGTCACACAGGGGCTGTCCAAAATACATTCTCTCTCTCTGTGTGTCTCTGTCTCTCTGTCTCTCTCTTTGTCACACACACACACACACACAAACACACACACACACACACACCCCAACCCTATACAGATTCCTCTTCCTCCAGAGAAGTATATCAAGACTTGATTCCCACGTAATCTGAGCTCAGATAGAGAGAAAGCTGGGGGTTGGGGGGTGGGATTACTGGTCAAGTCATCAGAGGGGCATCCTGGGATGCAGTAGGATGGGGCCTATGATGGGCAGCATACAGGAAAGAGAAGGACTTTTCTACCATATTATGTGAGAGTTTGGGAGATAAAATCATGAATAATCAAAATAATTGATAGGGGTCGGCTGAATGGTGCATTGGTTACGAGTTGGCTTGGGACGCTAGCTCTGAGCAGCAGGACCCCAGTTCAGATCCCCCATTAGGGCCAGTGACGCTGTGCCCTCTACAGCTAAGATGGTGAACAACAACAGCTCTACCTGGAGCTGGGCTGCTATGAGCCGCCGGTGACAGCGTAGGCTGCAATGGGGCTGCAGTGGGGCTGCAGTGGGGCGGCAGTGGGCTGCTGTAAGCTACCATGAGTGGCTGGCAGCCAGCGTGAGAGGCTGTCCAGTGGCCGGCGAGCGACTGCCTCACCCAGGAAGAGTGCAATGATATTACCAACATGGGCCAGTGAAGCAATGTCCTCCAAAACTAGACTGAAGAACAAAAGGATAGCAACTTGTCTGTTGCCCTCCCCCAATTCCCCAATAAAATTTTTTAAAAAAAGAAAAAGATAATTGATAGTTTGATAGCTCTCATGTCTAGACAAAGAGTAGGAGACATTTTCCCAGTGGCTGAGAAAGGGAAAGGGAGTTTTGTGGCTTCACCTATGTAAAATATATATCACTCATTAGTTGAGTCTTATATGAATATTATAATTTGAACTAGTGGAACACATAATTTTGATGATCATGGAGGTAATTAAAAATGTGTTATGTAGGTGGATAAAAGTATAATGGTACTCAATACCTTTAAAAATAAAATGTCTACTCTTTCCATAGCTAACCTTTTCATTAGCTATCTGTTAGGCTCACCATCACATAGTGTCTCATGTTTTTCATTATTTATCCAAAATCTCAACAATAAATAAGTCACCAAAAGTTAGCAAATTTCCAACCCTGAAAGCAAAAAATGTGATGGCAAAAACACTGTTTAAAAAATACTCTCAGACTTAGGTCTTCAAACCAATGGATGGATGTTGATTATTCTGAATGCAGGAACACTGACATTGGTGTGAAATAAACAATGGAAAATATCGCAGATATGCAGAAATTTGTTATGGAGTAAACTTTTTGAAAGTCTGCCATAAGAGCAGTTTAATCATATTATTTTCTTTCTAATACATCCATATTCTTAAAATTCCCCAAAATATAAATGTTGAATGAAATATATTTCACTTTCAAATATGTCTCAAATGGTAATTTGATTATAATTCAATTATTATTGATAAATATTAATAACCTCTTGGGAAAATGATAAATATACCACTATTTTCATGAGAAATTTACTCGAAGGAAGAAAATAAACATTAAAAATTCAAGAGTATGACGCCGTGCCCGTAGTTAAATAACTGCATGAGTTAGAAGATAAACTACATCAGATTTGAGATGACAAAGGATCAAGGGATTATTGGGGTATCACTTCATAAATTATACAAATGTCTAATCACTATGTTGTACATCTGAAACCAATATAATATTATATGTTAACTGTAATTAAAAATTCTTAAAATTTTAATGAAAATTAAAAAAAGAAAATGGGTCAAGGGAACTATGAATTAAGTATATAAAATATAGCATTTGGAAGTTCTTAGGTTATTTTAGGAGAATGGAAGGATTGCAGAGTAAAGAATATTGATATATCAAGATGTTTTCAGAGGAACAAAGTTTAAGTTAGACTGTCATGTTACCATTGACCTGGTGATGCACTGTGGCTTTCTTCCTGACTGTAATCCTCCTCAACTTCAGTATCTTTTTGAGGAACACAATGGTAACTTGGTTTGTGGGCTCGCTTCCTCAACATGTCAAGTTGAGCATGGTAATAATCATAATGGCCACACACCACAGCAGGTTTGGGCCTTTCTATCATTTTTATCTGAGGGATTAAAAAGAAGAGAGAATATTTTTAAAAATACATAATACAAATCTGTAATAATTGACAGCTTGATAGTGACTGTTGCTAAGACAAAGCATTGAAGGTATATTTTTGTTGTTTTTGCTCTAGAATTGTTTTTAGATTAAAATAATCTTAGAATCCCCAAATCCTAGAATTGAAAAAGATTTTAGAAGTCAATGGTATAGTATATATATATATATAATATATAGTTTATATATATAATTTATATATATAAATTATATATATATATATATATATATATAATATATAGTTTATAATTTTGCTAGGATATGGGTATGACTTATGCATACTTTATGGCTAATATGTCAAAAAAGCTAGTGAGTACCACCTAGCCCATCCAAGATCTGAAATTAAACTCAGTATTATCATTTTCTGTTTTTCATAAACTTATGTACACAATACTGTATTTTATGGAAGAATAAATGTTATTGTGTAACTCACAAATTTGGGGATTTGCAACATTTTAGGTTCTACTAAATTGACTAAATACAAAATGGCACCATGAGTTGAAGAAAACAAAATGATGAGTTATTCAGACATTCTAACCCAGTAAACACAAGCAAAGTCATGTAACAGCTGTAACAGACATGTTACCATCCCAAACTATACCTCACCACCCTTCCCAACCAGAACAGAATGAGAGAAGGAGAACCAGAAACAAATGTTTATCTTAGAGTTGAGTAGACACCAATGAGGTGGAAGACAAGAATCAGACCAAATTAACATATGAAAACCAGTCAAGACCTTATTGCTAAATAGCAAAGTAGGGTCAATTTAACATTTATCAGAACAACCTTGCCTACTCAACAGCTGGTAACAAAAGAGAAAAAGAAGGTCAAATTATTGGAAAGACCTAAAACTGGCAGTTGGAAATATGAATAACCAAATGAGTGGTTAAAACTAAAATTTCCTCACTGTAAAAAAGTAACATACTATATTTTTTCTTTTTAATGCTATGTGGTTTTTTTCCATATATTTTAATGTTTTATACATATATTTATTTTTATATTTATACGTATAAATATGTATTAAATTGAACCATAATTATAGATATTTGTCCATCTTCAACTTATAAAAAGGCACTTTCATATAGTTCTATTTAAATATAAAACATATAAAATTTGATTTATTAGTCTAAATATAAATTCTATATTTATTTTTTAAATATTTAAAGTATGAAGTAGTTTTCTTAATTATATAATTTTACCTATATTCAACCCAAAAGAAGATACCAGTAATTGCTTGTTGAAAAATGGTTAGAAATAAAGAAAAATGTTGGAAGGAAATAAACAGCTTCTTTAGGATTTTCTCTAAAATCCCAAATTGTAACAGAATCAGAGATGGTTCCTGTGGAGATGCATTAATTTCACTGTATTAGCAGACGCTTGCAAAGGATTAGAAAAATGTCAATTTGTTCTCCTAACTTAATCCACACTCAGATCTTTCAGATATTTTTTCTCTCCTACAGGTCTGCTATAGAGTATTCTAAGTCAATACATACTTTTAAAATTTATTTAATAAAGTTAAACCACCTTCTATCATAATAGCAATAATTTAATAGTTTCAAAAATCTATTGATTCCTTAAACACATTTTCTAAAATGTCTACACAGCAAGTAAACACTTAGTAAATGTACTTCTAAATGGTCCTCTAATTATACCATGAGCCTTCTTTAAAAATACAATTCTTCGATTAAAAGATAATAACCATTTTATTATTTATTTACCAGAAGCATTTCACTAGCATGAACTAAAAGATTCAACACTCTGCTGAAGTGGATTCAAATAACTAAGCATAAAGAATCTCTAGAAAAAGATCAATGATTATATAATAAAAAAAAAAATCCCTCCATTATATATAACATGTCAGAATTAAGAGTACGAAATGCATGTTTTCTGCCACTATACTACTCACCTGTCTTATATAGAAAAACCCTATTTATTTAAAGAAATTAAAAGAATTTTAGTTATAAAAAGAAAACTAAAACTAATATATAGAATACTGGTAAGAAAATATAGCATTGTTTTAAAAAATACAGCTAGAAGTTGTCAAGTGAATTACCACGCTAAAGCTCATTACAGAAATATGTTATTATAAGTTCAAAACCTGTGGATTCCAAAGTAATGACCTTGTACCACTTGAACATGTGCAAGTACGTTTATAGAATATACTATCTGCTAAAAAACCAGAAGGGTTTAGTATGACTTACAGATGTGGGCTTCTGAGCTCCAACTGGTGGTTTCCATTCATTTCTATATACTAAATCCTTCCTTTTAATTGGCACTGATATCCTTGATCTTGGGAGGCACTTCCCCTGGAATTTCACTTTCTGTATTTCAGAATCTTATTTAACCAAAATAAAATAAGTTCAATTTTTTAAAATTTCCACATCTTTAATATTGTTGCTTGTGAGAAATATAAACATAAGGGATATTTCACAGCACAGTAAGTTTACTTTACCCAAAGATATTTAATCCCAGTGACAGAAGTTCTGATGGAAAATTATTATGTCTTTTCTTTGAATGGAGAAAACTATTTTTTCCAGGGTTCCTTTAGATATTTATAGTACTACATAATACTACTTTAAAAAAAATAAGAATTAATGTTAACATTTACAGAAACATTATGCAAAAGACAATGGCACAAGTAATTAAAAGTAGTCATCAGAGCTTGGATAATCAGGCCACACCATTCATGTCACATTATTGTTTGAAATACACACAGTGTGGTCGAAAATACAGTGAATGCTGCTGCTGAGTGCCATCCAATGAAAAGGCAGGGATCTTCAATATGGGAAGCAGTGCATTGAACCTTAGTAACAGTGTGTGACAAGTTTCAACTTGTTTAGTGCAGTCAGTCGGGTGTGAGCTATGGTTGAGGGAAGGTGTATTTTAAAGTGTGCTGTAAATAATGGATCATGAACAATGCATTAGCATGAAATTTTGTGTCACACATCACTTCTGGTACGGCAATTTCTGTCAAATAAAAACACTGTGGGGCCGGCTGTGTGGCGCGTTGGTTAAGAGTTGGCTTGGGTGTGCGAGCTCTGAACAGTGGGGCCCTGGTTCGGATCCCACATGAGGGCCAGTGATGCTGTGCCCTCTACAGCTAAGATGGTGAACAACAACTCGATCTGGAGCTGGGCTCCCGTGAGTCGCCAGCGACAGTGTAGGCTGCAGTGGGGCCACAGTGGGCTGCTGTAAAGCTACCGTGAGTGGCTGGCAGCCAGTGTTGAGCGGATGACAGCCAGCATGAGCTGCCAAGAGCCGCCATGAGCTGCCGTCCAGTGGCCGGCAACCGATCTGCCTCAGCCGGGAAGAATACAGTGATAATACCAACATGGGCCAGTGAAGCAACGCCCTCCACAACTAGACTGAAGAACAAAAGGACAGCAACTTGTCTGTTCCCCTTCCCCAATTTCCCAATAAAATCTTTAAAAAACAAAGAAACATAAAAAACACTGTGGTGTGTCCTCATCCACCTTATTCACCGGATCTAGCACCATGTGACTTCTGGCTCTTCCCCAAAGTAAAAATGGCCATGAAAGGTAAACGTTTTGAATCGATTCAGGACATTAAGGCAGTCACAACAGTGCAACTAAAGACACTCACAGAAGAGAACTTCCAGAACTGCTTCAGAAAATGGCAAGAACGATGGAATAAGGTGTTCAAAGTGAGGGGGAGTATTTTGAGAGGGATTAATGGCCATGTGTCTTTTACTGTAATACATTTTTTAATTAAACATTCACCGTAGTTTTTAATCACACCTCATCATATAAGGTTTCTAAAATGTTTGTCTTTGTCACCATCAAAATTTGTTCTTGTTTTCCTATCTTTTCCTATATTATAAATGTTTACAATGCACTTTCTCTCATCCTTTACTTATCTACTTTCTAAACACTCTCAACCCAAACCAATACATAACAGTGCCAAACCAAATTAAACATGGCAACAGGGCTCATTCATTCATTTTCTCTTTATAGCTTTCCTCAATTTTAGTTTCTCTACCACAGTGGATAGTATTTACCTATCACCGATTTCTTGGAGTCATTTCCTACTCCTCCTCATTCTTTAAGTTCAGTTTGGTTATGGCTTAACCCTGCTCCTCTTAATTTCACAACATCAACTGAATTAGTAATTTTCTCTTCTTTAATCTCTCTCTCTCTCTCTCTCTCTCTNCTCTCTCTCTCTCTCTCTCTCTCTCTCTCTCTCTCTCTCTCTCTCTCTCTCTCTCTCTCTCTCACACACACACACACACACGCGCGCGCGCACACACAAACACATACACAACACTTCATCACTTCATCAGCTGATTCCTGACATTACAATTTTCCCTACTTATCATTACCATAAAGTATCACATGCTTTCTTTGGGAGTCACATAATAACAGTTCTCCCACTCTTACTGATTAGGTCCAAAATCCTAACTTCAGCTCCAGTGGGCCTTTCTGAGATAATTCTTAATCACCAATCTATTCTCTCTATTTAAAAATGAAATAAACTTCATTTCATCATCTCATGTGTGTCTGTGAACCTTCTCTTACTCTCGATCCTGTCCCTACACAAAAGTTAAGTTTGGAGTCTACCTCGTCAAACATCTCTTCATTAGCAAATCTACCACTTCATGAAGTTTTCCTTACTAATAAGCAGAGAGGAGATGATTCCTCCAGGTCATACATGAACTAGATATACAGGCACACCCAATAGTCACCACTGGACAAGATGATTTTTCTGCTGCTTATACTGCTCATATTTTTTAAATGTCCATGTTCAATACAGTTGGTGAAATTTCCCTGCTAATGTTGTCATATTATTAATGTAACATATTATGACTCACCATGTGAGATACATGTAATAAATGTTTTTTGATTGCATAGTTAAATCATTCATACCTTGGACTGCCTTCCCAGCAGGTTGAGAAACTGACGATCTTGCTCCACATATGAGGTTGTGATTAAATTCTTCCTGAATGGCCTAAAACCGAACATGAGTCAAGGACCTATTAACTGAAATCTCTGTCAAAATCCAGGCAGAACAACCTCAAAACTCACCTCAGGAGTCATGTACTTGGCAATAAGATTCTCTAAAAAGGGCTTTTTCAAAATGGAATTAATAGATGGCCGATCTCGGGGAGATACTTGAAAGAGCTGAGATATCAAGGACCGTAGGTCACGGGAAAACCTTGGAGATACTGGGACAAAATGTGCTTGACAAATCTTTAGAACCAGCTGATGTAGGTTGTTACCCTCAAACTGAAAGGATAAGAAATAGTAATACCAAATTAGAGAAAAATCCAATACTAGTATTTAAAATAATAACATCATGAAACAAAACAAATTATAAATGCTTCAGTTACAAGCACCATGGTCCACCCTAAATTGTTTTCATCAACTAATATTTCATGAGTAGATATTGTAGGCAATTACTCAATGAGATGGCATGTTATTTATGACAAGACTCTTTTAGTGTTAATTTTTTCTTATAATCAATATTTACTCATAAAAAACTGGAAGGTACAGGAAGTTATAAACAGTCAGGGAAAATATGTATAATTTCACTACCCAGAAGTATGTTACCTCCTAATCTTGTTTAAAAATAATGTTTATTTTATAAAGTTGAGGTCATAATGATACAAAATTTTATATCTTGCTTTTTAAATTAGCATAATATAAGCATTTTCTCAAAAATTCTTCAAAAACCAGAAAGTCTTCCATAGTATGAAATCACCAGTTACTTACAAATATAGTTACACATTATATAACATTTCAGTCAACCATGGACTGCACACATGATGGTGGTCCAATAAGATTGCAATGGCTTAGATCAGAAACAATGCAGCATGAGGGGTCCCTCTTGATCGCTCCCCTTGAAGTTACAAGTTAAACAGCTATAATTCAACAAAGGATTCCCTGTGCAACACACAAACATGTCTGAAAGATCTGCACATAGAAACATCTGAAGGTGGGTAACTAGGGATGAACAGGGAAAGAGGGAAAGGACAAGAGCAGAGATGGATGCCATAGGCGCAGCCTGGAGTTCACTGTGGTCCCCGGAAAGGGGAGGATTCAGCTTGCAGGTGCACTGTCTGTGGCTCTGAGCTTTCCTGCCTGAGTGATCAGCATATAATAAGGCTGAACCCAGCGATTGGAACAAAGACCAAAAGCAGAAGTGCAATAGCTGTGGTCTAGCAGCCCTGCTGCCAGGCCAAGAACAAAGCCACAGAGCTGGGCAGCCTCTCCTCACTCTCCCAGAGCTCACCTCCCCACACTTTCCCAAAGCAAGCATGGCACCGCAGAAAAAACTATAGCAGTGAGTGTCAGGTTAAAGAGCAGAATATCTACAGCCCTGAAACTGGAGAGACAGTTCCTGAGCAGCAGACTCACACTGTGGCTATTCCTAGGGACAAAGGTGGAGATAGAGAGGTGAAGCAGCTGAGGTCTGGCAGTCGCCATTACTGGGAGTTGAACAAAGCCACAAACACACCAGCAGCCTCTCTCATTTCACCCCACCCCGATCTTTCATGGCTAATCCCAGCAGGGGCACCTGTGACACCTCAGGCAGCACAGCACTGCATCTGGCTGCAGGGGCAGCACTAGAATTTCAGGGGCTCAGAACCCCATCACCTATCATATTCTCCCATGGTGGTGGTGCCCTGAGACGTAAGCGACAGGGTCACCCATCTCCCCAGGGAATATAAGGTATCTTCCACTACAAGAAGTCAGAACAGCTCAAGAGAAAATAAAACATTCTGTTGCCACCTACTGGAAAACCAAAGAAAGACTTCTTATTAACCTGCTCCAGAGCTCATTTCCATAGATGCCAAAGCAGAGAAATGATCCATCAAAATCAATGAACAACCAAGGTAACAAGGTAGCTCAGAAAAAAAAAAAGAAAGAAAAATCTCCAGAAGATGAACTTAAACATGGAAATATGTGGCTTAAATGACAGAGAATTCAAGATTTCAGTTCTGAAAAAAAAACAAAAACCAACAAGATGCAAGAAAACTCAAATAGGTGGTTTGATGAACTCAGGAATAAAATCAATGAACAAAATGAATACTTTACCAATGAGATTTGAATTTTTAAAAAGAATCAAATAGAAATTCTGGAACTGAAGAACTCAATAAAAGATATGAAGAGTGAAATAGTGAGCTCAGGAAATAGAGCAGACCAGATGGAAGAAAGAATTGGTGATATCAAAGACATCATGATGCAGATGGAAGAAGACAGAGACTTGAGAGTAAAAAAAATAAAAGAACTCTATAACAACTATCTGACTTCATCAGAAAAAGCAACATAATAATAGTGGGTATACCAGAAGGAGAAAAGAGGGAGAGGAGAACAGAGAGCTTATTCAAACAACTAGTCAACAAGAATCTCCAAAACCTATGAAAAGAACTGGACCTTCAAATCCAAAAAGCAAACAGAACACCTAATTATCTCAATCCAAAGGCCTTTTCCAAGGCACATTATATTAAAACTGTCAAAAATTAATGACAGAGAAAGAATTCTCAAGGCAGCCAGGGAAAAAAAGACAGTAACCTATAAAGGAAAACCTAGTGGATTATCATCAGATTTTTCAACAGAAACTCTAAAAGCTAGGGGGGAGTGGAATCAAATATTCAGACTATTAAAAGAGAATAATTACCAGCCAAGAATGAAGTACCCAGCAAAGTTATCCTTTAGGTATAAAGGAGTAATAAAGATGTTTCCAGACATACATAAGCTGGGGGAATTTTCCACCACAAGTCCTGCATTACAGAAAATAATGAAGGGGGGATTATTTTACCTGAAACAAAAAGACAAAAGGATACAAAACTATGAGTAAGATGACTAACAGACAAACAGAAGCAGGAAATGGCAACTCCTATTCAGAATAGGGTATTATACACTTAAATAAAGGTTAAAGGGGTTAAAATCATAAAAAAGAAAAAGAGAAGAGGAAGACAATTGCTAAAGAAATGAAGAAATGAACTCATAGCATAAATAAAGATAATTTGTGACAACAAAACATAAAAGGGGAGGGGGGTGAATGTATGAATTTGCAAAAGGGAATGGAGATAAGATGCATACAGAATAAAAGGGACGACTATATATGAAACTTTCTTTTGCATAAACAAATTAGTTTCAGGTGTACAAAACAATGTAATAGTTAGACATTTACTCCCTTCACAAAGTGTTAACCCCCCTCCCCCAATCTACTACCCCTCTGACATCATATATAGCTGTTACAATTCCATTAACTCTATTACTTATGCTGTACTCAACATCCTGTGACTATTATATATATATATATATATAATTATAGTTGACATTCAATATTATTCTGCTTCAGCTTCAGGTGTACAGCACAGTAGACAGGCATCTACACGATCCATGAAGTGATCTCCCTGATAAGAAAAGTACCCATCTGACACGCTACAAAATCTTTACAACATTATTGATTATATTCCCCAAGCTGTCTTTTGTATCCCTGTGGCAATATTGTGGCTACCAATTTGTGCTTTCTAATCCCCTCACCTTCTCCCTCATCCCCACCCCTCTCCCATCTAGCAACCATCAGTTTTTTTCTCTATATCTCTGAGACTATTTCTGGTTAGTTTGCTCATGTATTCTGTTCTTTAGATTCCACATATAAGTGAGATCATATTGTTAATGGTAACCACTCAAAAAAAATCCAGAACTGAGACACATAACATAAAAAAAGAAGAAAACAATCATAGGATACCACCAAACTAAAATAACAGATGGAAACACAAGGGCAAAGAAACAATGGAGAAACTGAACTATAAAATTAAAGGTAAAATGGCTATAGGAAATCCTCATATATCAATAATCACCCTAAATGTAAAACTCACCAATAAAAAAGCACAGAGTAGCAGATTGGATCAAGAAAACAAAACTCAACCATATGTTGCCTTCAAGAGACACATCTCAGCTGCAAGGACAAATATATTGGGTTGTCAGAAAAGTCATGACGTATTTATTCTATTTTTTTGTTGCAAAAATGCGTCATGACTTTTCCGACAACCCAATAGACTCAAAGTGAAAGGGTAGAAAATGATACTCCAAGCAAAATGGCATCCAGAGAAAAACAAGTGTAGCCATACTTATATCTGACGAAATAGACTTCAAGATAAAAAAGGTAACAAGACACAAAGATGAACATTTCATAATGATAAAGGAAACAATACCTCAAGAAGACATAACACTTATCAATATATATGCTCCAAATGAGGGAGCACTAAACTATATCAAGCAACTACTAACAGAACTAAAGGGAGAAACTGAATAAAACACAATTATAGTACGGGATCTAAACACCCCATTGACAGCTGTGGATCGATCGCCCAAACAGAAAATCAATAAGGAGGATTCGAGGGGAAACTGGCAGCTTTGAGGAGGGTTCCCTGAGTTCTCCCCTGGAAAATCGCCGCATTTCAACTGCTGTAACTCTTCAAACGGACCTCTACTCAACACAGAGCAGCTAAGAGACTCGCATGCCGATTATCGGAAGGTGGGCACACCGGGGGAGTTGGGGAAAAGGAAGGCGAGACACATGGAGGCGCAGCCCGCACCCCCGGCTGCTGAGACACGCGGCCTCAGAGAGAGCAGATCGGAGAGTGTTCCCGCCGCTCGCTCCCTGCGCCTCGCGACCCACCTAGAGTGTAGCGGGAGTGCAATGCTTTGCAGTCTGAGGCAGAAGCCTTGGACTGCGAGAGTGGGGGAAGAGAGAGAGGAGACGTGGGTGCAGAGGCGAGGTCCACACCCACGGCTGCGGAGCCGCAGGACCCCAGGAGACAGAGCGGAGAGTGCTAAAGGGGACAGGGCTCAGTCCCTGTGCCCACCCGGTCCAGCCGGGAGTGCAACAGGAGCTCCGCAGCATGCAAGCCTCAAACCCAGAGAGCGGGGGGAAAAGGGAAGCGAGATGCGTGGAGACGCAGTTCACACCCACAGCTGCGGAGACGTGAGACCCCAGGAGGCAGAGCGGAGAGCGTTGCAACAACAGGGTGGGCTCAGTCCCTGAGCCCCTGCGCCCCTGTGGTCCCTCCCAGAGTGCAGTAAGAGCTCGGTTGGAGCCTCTGAGGCAGAAGCCTTAGCTCAAAATGATGGTGGGACTTTTTTTTTATTTTTTTCTTTTTTTCTCGACAGAAAGCAAAAAAAAAAAAAACTGCATAGATAGGAACCCACTCCCACCCTCCCTCAGAAACCTTGGCCCCCGCCATGCCAGAGTCTTAAGCTGACCCCTGAATGGAGGAATAGGGTCAGATTACAGAGGTGCTCCTATTCCCAGGGGGTTGAGAAACTCCACATGAGAAGGGGCTGCAGAATGTGAGCCTACCTACTCCGCTCCCACCTCTCCTGCACGTCTTGGGAGGCAGGGCAACTTCAGCTGCTGAGTCACTCGCAGGCCTCCCCTGGCAGGTGGCTTTTAGCAGCTCTGAAATCTCACCCCCCCACACACACCCCCACAGCCTCCAGCGGAAAAAGTGCCGGAAGACGCACGCACATCGAGCCTTCTGGCTGCGCAGCACTCAGTGTGCCTTCGGGCAGGTGGGAGCAGAAACGGCATTGACTTTGTAAAAACTACCAATCACACCTCCTAACCCCACTCGCCTACAATAGACCTGCATTGCCAGGGTCACTCTAGGCGCCAGGTGGCCGGCTCTGCCCCCACAAAATGCAGAGGAGTTTTTGTATAGCAGAGGACAACCTGGGGAGAGCTTGGTGGACTTTAGCCAAGACTGGCACTGGTTGTTGTTTATTATTTTGGTGTGTTTTTTGTTTTTGTTGTTTTGTTTTTTGGAGGTGTTTGGGGGTTTTCTTGGTTTTGTTGTTTTTTTTTTCTATTTCATTATTATCATTTTTAGTTTTTAATATAGGCATATATGTAAGTGTATATATGTGGATATATATGTCCATATATATGGGTGTGTAGACATATATATTTTTTTCTCTCTCTCTTTCTTTCCTTCTTTCTTTTCTACCCCCCCTCTCTCCCTTCTTTTCTTCTTTCTTTTCACTGCTCTACTTTCCTCCTTCTTTCCATTTTTCTGCAATTCTTTTTTTTGGGGGGGGGGTGTTGCTATTTTGTTTCTCATGTTTATTCTATTTTTTAATTTATTGTATTTTATTTTATTTTAGTTTTTTTTGTCCTTTGTTTTTTTGTTGTTGCTTTGTTTTTGTTTGTTTTCTTCTTTTGTATGTTTGATATTTCTGTACATGTTGAGTGTAGGCTGTTGGTTGATTTTTACATGTGAGAGTATCTAGTTTCCTTTGGTGGTTGTTGTGGTTGTGCTTGTTGATCTGTTTTGCTCTAAAATCGCTCTGCAGCAGGGCCCAGACAAAGAGGCACAAGAATCATCACACCCAGAGGCCAACTTCAGATAAAACCAGAGCATTACAGGGTTTGACCTACAAGAGTCACATCCAAAGGGAAATCACTACAGGTACAAGAGCCCATAGGGGCCAAGCCTCATTGGAGGGGTCAACCCTCACACAGCAGCTCATAAACTGTGGACACAGCTAATCCTCACAGCTAGTCAGCTTCGGAGTCAATCCCACCTACTGACAAGCCAAAAGCAATCAAAGCACAACTTCAACAGAAGACACACAACACAAAGGAACACCTCTGGTACACATGCACAGGAGAATAGGAAGACTGAATAATTCAAATATAAAGGACATATATCACATAAGTCCACCCAGAAAAGAGTGAGAGACCTAGGGAAACTACCTATTACATTGAAGCAAGCATAAAGAGTAAGACAGAATGGGGAAACAAGTAAACACATGCCAAACAAAAGAACAGAAGAAACCTCCTGAATCAGTGGAACTAGAGGAAATAGAGGTAAACAACCTATCAGAGACAGAGTTCAAAACACTGATTATTAGAATGTTCAAGGAAATTAATGAGAATATAAAGAAGGATAGAGAAATCATGAAAAACAACCAGCTAGAACTAAAGAATACAATTACTGAATTAAATAACAAACTCGATGGAATTACTAGCAGATTGGATGAAGCAAAGGATCGAATCAGTGACTTAGAAGACAAGATAGCAGAGATCATCCAAGTGGAACAACAAAAAGAAAAAAGAATAAAAAACAATGAAAACAGCTTAAGAGAGCTGGGCAACAACATCAAGCGCAACAACATGCGCATCACAGGAATACCAGAAGGAGAAGAGAGGGAGCAAGGGATCGAGAACATATTTGAAGTAATAATGTCTGAAAACTTCCCTAATCTGGCAAAGGAAATTGACATACAAGCCCAGGAAGTACATAGAATTCCAACCAAGATGATCCCAAACAGGCCCACACCAAGACACATTATAGTAAAAATGGCAAGGGTTAAAGACAAAGACAGAATCCTAAAAGCAGCAAGGGACAGGCAGCAAGTTACTTACAAGGGTACCCCCGTAAGAATATCAGTCAACTTTTCTACAGGAACTTGGCAGGCCAGAAGGGAGTGGCAGGAGGTTTTCAAAGTGATGCAAAACAAAAGCCTACGACCTAGATGCTTTGTCCTGCAAGGTTATCATTTAAAACTGAAGGAGAGATCAAGAGTTTTCCAGAAAAGAATAAGCTAAAGGAATTCATTACTACCAAGTCAGCACTGCAGGAAATGTTAAAAGGACTTCTTTAAGCAGAGGAAAGAGAAAAACAACCTAACAAAGGAAGACCAGGAACACAAATAACAAAATGGCAATAACTATGCACCTATCAATAATCACATTAAATGTAAATGGATTAAATGCTCCAATCAAAAGACACAGGGTAGCTGAATGAATAAGAAAGCAAGACCCTTGCATATGCTGTACACAAGAGACTCATCTCAGATCAAAAGACACATACAGGCTGAAAGTAAAGGGATGGAGTAAAATATTTCATGCAAATGGAACCGAGAAAAAAGCTGAAGTAATGATACTTATATCAGATAAAATGGACTCTAAATTGAAGAATATAATAAAGGACAAAGAAGGGCACTTCATAATAATAAAGGGATTGATCCAACAAGAGGACATAACCCTAGTAAACATCTATGTACCTAACATAGGGGCCCCTAAATATATAAAACAAATATTGACAGACATAAAAACAGAGATCAATAGTAATTCTATCATAGTAGGGGACTTCAACACCCTGCTGTCACCAATGGACAGATCCTCCAGACAGAAAATCAATATGGAAACAGAGACCTTAAATGACACATTAGGCCAGCTGGATTTAACTCATATTTTCAGAGCATTTCACCCCAAAGAACATACATTCCTCTCAAGTGCACATGGAACATATTCCAAGATAGACCACATGTTAGGCCACAAAACAAGTCTCAATAAATTTAAACAGACTGAAATCATATCAAGCATCTTCTCCGACCACAATACTATGAAACTAGAAATCAATTACAAGAAGAAAGCAGAAAGCACACAAATACATGGAGGCTGAATAACATGTTACTATTGGGTTGTCAGAAAAGTCATGACACATGTTTGAGACAGATGGCACTAGTTCATTTTTGGAAGTACTAGAGTCATTCGCATGTATGTTATTGCTATATCATTTGACAGCTGACAGTTCTAGCTTTGTTCTAAAAAAAAATGAGAGATTTGGTTGAGTTTTGGAGATTTTACAAGTTGAAGATGGAAGACCAAACTGTGCATTTTTGCCATATTTTACTGGTTTACTTCCATTAAAAAAAAAAGTGCATCAAGCTTGTGAAAAGTTGCATGAAATTTATGGTAACAATGCTCTACAAGAACGTCAGTGCCAACGATGGTTCACAAAATTCCATGCTGGTGATTTTGATCTTAACAGTGCTCCTCGGTCAGGGAGGCCCACCGAGGTCGATGACGACAAAATAAAGGCATTGATCAAGTCAAACCCACATTACATAACACGAGAGATTGCAGAAACATTGAACATCCATCATTCAAGCATTCATAACCATCTGAAGAAGCTGGGATACATAAGCAAGCTCCATATTTGGGTTCCACATGAACTCAAAGAAGTTCATTTGACGATGCATATAAACATCTGCAATATGCTCATTAAACATGAGGAAAATGATCTTTTTTTGAAGTGACTGATAACTGGCGATGAGAAGTGGATTGTTTACAACAACGTGGTGTGCAAACGGTCTTGGTCTAGATGTGATGATTTGCCTCAAACGACATCAAAAGCAGACATTCATCAGAGGAAAGTTATGCTCTTAGTGTGGTGGCATTTTAAAGGTGTCGTGTTTTTCGAGCTCCTGCAAAGGAACCAAACAATCAATTCAAATGTGTACTGTTGGCAATTGGATAGTTTGAACGAATCTATCATCCAGAAACGTCCAGAGATTGTTCATTGTAAAGGAGTTATGTTCCATCGCGACAATACAAGACCACACACAAGTTTGATCACCTGTCAAAAATTATTGGAGCTTGGATGGGATGTGTTGCCACACCCACCATACTCGCCTGACCTTGCACCATCAGATTTCCACTTGTTTTGCTCTCTTTAAAAGTCCTTGCATGGTATAACATTCAATTCAAATGAGGCAGTAAATCAACACCTTGTTCAGTTTTTTGCAAATAAAGACAGGTCCTTCTATGAACAAGGAATTATGAAACTCACTGAAAGATGGCAAAAGGTTATCAAACAAAATGGCAATATATCGTTTGGTCTGTGTTCTTTATATAAATAAATGACCTTTGAAAAACATAGACAAAATATGTCATGACTTTTCCGACAACCCAATAAATAGTGAGAGGGTCAAAAATGAGATCAAGGAGGAAATCAAAAGATACCTCGAGACAAATGAAAATGAAAACACCATGACCCAAAATCTCTAGGATGCAGTGAAAGCAGTCCTCAGAGGGAAGTTCATAGCAGTACAGGCCTACCTAAAGAAGCAAGAAAAATCTCAAATCAACAGGTTATCCTTACACCTCAGGGAGCTGGAAAAAGAACAGCAAAATTAGCCCAAAGGGAGTACATGGAAGGAGATAATAAAGACCAGAGCGGAAATAAACAAAATAGAGACCAGAAAAACAATACAAAAGATCAACAAAACCAAGAACTGTTTTTTTGCAAAGATAAACAAGATTGACAATCCTCTAGCCAGATTCATAAAAAAAAAAAGAGAGGACTCAAGTTAGTAAAATCAAAAATGAAAGAGGTGAAGTGACAACAGACACCACAGAAATACAAAAAATTTTAAGAAATTACCATGAGCAACTATATGCCAACAAATATGACAATGTGGAAGAAATGGATAATTTTGTAGAAGCATACAACCTTCCAAAGCTAACTCAAGAAGAAACAGAAAACCTGACTAGACTGATTACCACCAAGGAAATTGAATCAGTAATCAACAAGCTCCCAACAAACAAAAGCTCTGGACCAGATGGCTTCACAACAGAATTTTACTAAACATTCAAAAAAGAATTATCACCTATTCCTCTCAAACTATTCGAAAAAATCCAGAAAAAGGGAAGGCTCCCAAACTCTTTCTATGAAGCCACTATCACCCTGATTCCAAAACCAGACAAAGACAGTACAAAAAAAAAAACAACTACAGGCCAATATCCCTGATGAACATACATGCAAAAATCCTCAACAAAATTTTTGCAAACAGAATACAGCAATATATTAAGATCATACACCATGATCAAGTGGGTTTCAACCCGCAAATCAATTAATGTGATACACCACATCAACAAAATGAAAAATAAAAATCATATGGTCATATCAATAGATACAGAAAAAGCATTTGACAAAATACAGCAATGATTTATGATAAAAACTCTTAGCAAAGTGGGAATAGAGGGATCATATCTCAACATCATAAAGGCCATATACAATAAGCCCATAGCTAACATCATACTCAATGAGGAAAAACTAAAACCATTCCCCTTAAGATCAGGAACAAGACAAGGCTGTCCACTTTTTCCCCTTGAATTCAACATAGTTCTGGAAGTTCTAGCCACAACAATCAGACAAGAAAAAGAAATAAAAGGCATCCTTTGTACAAGGAGCAAGTAAAATTGTCATTATATGCAGATGACATGATACTATAGAAAGAGAACCCCAAAGACTCCATCAAAAAACTATTGGAACTGATAGATGAGTTCAGTAAGGTAGCAGGATACAAAATCAATATTCAGGAATCAGTCGCATTTGTATATACCAATAATAAAATATCAGAAGGAGAAATTAACAGTCCCATTTACAATTGCTTCAAGGACTATAAAATACTTAGGAATAAATTTAACCAAAGAAATAAAAGACCTGTACTCAGAAAATTATAAGGCATTGAAGAAAAAAATAAAAGAAGATACAAATAAATGGAAAAACCTACCAAGCTCATGGATAAGAAAAATTAATATAGTTAAAATATCCATACTGCCTAAAGCAATATATAGATTCAATGCAATTTCTATCAAACTACCAAGGGCATTTTTCTCACAAATAGAACCTATAATCCTAAAATTTATATGGAACCATAAAAGACCCCAAATAGCCACGGCAATCCTGAGAAATAAGAACAAAGTCAAGGGTATCATGGTACCAACATCAAAACATACTACAAGGCTACAGTAATCAAAACAGTATGGTACTGGCATAAAAACAGGCACATAGATCAATGGAACAGAATAGAGAGCCCAGAAATAAATCCATGCAAATATGGACAGTTAATCTATGACAGTGGAAGCAAGAATTTACATTGGTATAAAGATAGTCTATTTAATAAATGGTGCTGGGAAAATTGGACTGACACATGCAAAAAAATGAAATTGGACCACCTCCTTACGCCATATATAAGAACAAATTCAAAATGGATTAAAGACTTAAATGTAAGACCTGAAACCATAAAACTCCTAGAAGAAAATATAGGGAGTAAATTTGCAGGCATTACCCTGAGCAATATTTTTACTGATACATCCCCACAGGCAAGGGAAGTAAAAGAAAAAATGAACATATGGGATTACATTAAACTTAAAAGTTTTTTCACAACAAAGGAAACCATCAATAATATGAAAGGAAGCCTACTAAATGGGAGAAGATATTTATCAATGATATATTTAATAAGAGGTTAATATCCAAAATTTATAAAATACTCATGCAACTCAACACCAAAAAAACAAACAACCCAAGTAAAAAATGGGCAGAGGCTATGAAGAGACATTTCTCTAAAGAGGACATACAGATGGCCAACAGGCATATGAAAAAATGCTCAACCTCACTAATTATTAGAGGAATGCAAATAAAAACCACAATGAGATACCACTTAACTCCAGTCAGAATAGCTATCATCAATAAATCAACAAACAACAAATGCTGGTGAGGTTGTGGGGAAAAGGGAACCCTGGTACACTGTTGGTGGGACTGCAGAGTGGTGCAGCCACTATGGAAATCAGTATGGAGGTGTCTCAAAAAACTGCACATGGAACTACCTTATGACCCAGCAATTCCACTCTTAGGTATATATCCAGAAAAACCCAAGACACTAATTCGAAAAAATATATGCACCCTTATCATTGCAGCACTATTCACAATAGCCAAGACTTGGAAACAATCAAAATGCCCATCAGTAGATGACTGCATTAAGAAACTATGATACATTTACACAACGGAGTATTACTCAGTTATAAAGAAGAAGGAAATAGTACCATTTGCAATGATATGGATGGATCTAGAGAACATTATGCTAAGTGAAATAAGTCAGTTAGAGAAAGACAAATACCGTATGATCTCACTTATATGTGGAATCTAAAGAACTGAATAAATGGGAAATGTAAACAGAAATAGTCTCAGAGACACAGGAAAAACTGATGGTTGCTAGTTCAGAGGGGGTGGGGATGAAGGAAAAGGAGAAGGGACAAGACAATATAAATTGGTAAGTACAATATTGCCCCAGGGATAGAAAAGACAGTCTGGGGAATATAATCAATAATGTGGTAAATATTTTTTAGGGGCCAGATGGACTCATGTCTTGTTAGGGAGACCACTTCATAGACGGCGTACGGGCCTGACCATTCCACTGTACATCTGAAGCTGATGTTGAATAATATTGTATGTCAACTATAATTTTATTTTATTTTATTTTATTTTATTTTTAAAAAAGATTTTATTGGGGAATTAGGGAGGGGAACAGCATTCAGGAATCGGGGAAGAGGAACAGACAAGTTGCTGTCCTTTTGTTCTTCAGTCTAGTTGTGGAGGATGTCGCTTCACTGGCCCATATTGGTATTATCATTGTGCTCTTTCTGGGTGAGGCAGATCAGTTGCCAGCCACTGGACAGCCGCTCACAGTGACTCTTGTCAGCTCACGCTGGCTGCCGGCTGCTCATGCTGGCTGCCAGCCACTCACGGTAGCTTATGGCAGCCCACTGCAGCTTCACTGCAGCCTACGTTGTTGCTGGTGACTCACGGCAGCCCAGCTCCAGATAGAGCTGTTGTTCACCATCTTAGCTGCAGAGGGCACAGCGTCACTGGCCCTAATGCGGGATCTGAACCGGGCTCTGCTGCTCAGACCTGGTGTCCCAAGCCAACTCTTACCCAATGCACCACTCGGCCAGCCCAACTATAATTTTATGTACATGTAGTCATGGGATGTGGAGTATAGTGTGGAAATGGAGTAAATGGAATTTTAATAGATATGTATGATATCGGGGGTGGGAAGGGCAGTGGATGGGCGGAGGAGGTTTGTCACTTTGTGAGGGGTGAAAAGGATAACTATTGCATTTTTTGTACACCTGAAACTAAAAAAAAAAAAAAAAAAAACCGGGGTACATTTACACAATGTAGTATTAATCAGCTATAAAGAAGAAGGAAATCGTACCATTTGCAATGATATGGATGGACCTAGAGAACATTATGCTAAGTGAAATAAGTTAGTCAGAGAAAGACAAATACCGTATGATCTCACTTATATGTGCAATCTAAAGAACTGAATAAATGAGTAATGTATACAGAAATAGTCTCAGAGACAAAGAGGAAACACTGATGATTGCTAGATGGAACGGGGGTGGGGATGAGGGAGAAGAAGAAGGGATTAGACAACATAAATTGGTAACTACAATATTGAAATTGCAACAAAAGAATAAAATACCTAGGAATAAACTTAACAAAGGATGTGAAAGATATACACTGAAAATTAAAAGATATTATTAAAAGAAATTGAAGAAGGTATAAAGAAATGGAAAGAGGGGCCGGCTGAGTGGCGCGATGGTTAAGAACTCGCTTGGGATGCCAGAGGGCCCCGGTTCGGATCCCACATATGAGGGCCAGTGACACTGCCCTCTACAGCTAAGATGCTGAACAACAGCTCAACCTGGAGCTGGGCTGCCATGAGTCGCCGGTGACGGTGTAGGCTGCAGCCCCTTGCTGCAGTGGGTTGCCATGGGCTACCGTATGTAGCCAGCAGCCAGCGTGAGCGGCCAGCAGCCGCAGTGAGCGGCTGTCCAGAAGCCGGCGACTGATCTGCCTCACCAGAGAAGAGCGCAATGATGGTGCCAACTTGGGCCAGTGAAGCAACGTCCTCCACAACTAGATTGAAGAACAAAACGACAGCAACTTGTCTGTTCCCCTTCCCCCAATTCCCTAGCACTGTTCCCATTCCCCCAATTCCCCAATAAAAATCTTAAAAAAAAAAAAAAAGAAATGGAAAGAAAGAATCACTAGTTAAAATGGCCATATTACCCAAAGCAATATGCAGATTTAATGCAATCCCCATCAAAATTCCAACCACATTTTTTAAAGAAATAGAACAAAAAAATCATCAGATTTATCTGGGATCACAAAAGACCCCAAATAGCCAAATCAATCCTGAGAAAAAAGAACAAGGCGGGAGGTATCACACTCCCTGACTTCAAGTTATACTACAAAGTGACAATAATTAAAACAGCATGATATTGGCAGAAAAGCAGACACACAGCCCAATGGAACAGATTTGAGAGCCCATAAATAAACCCTTGTATGTATGGGCAAATAATTTTCCTCAAAGGAGTCAAAAGCATACAAAGGAGAAAAGAAAGCCTCTTCAGTAAATGGTACTTGGAAAATTGGAAAGCCACATGCAAAATAAAAACATTAGACAGCTATCTGTCACCATACACCAAAATTAACTCAAAATAGATCAAAGACCTAAATATAAGACCTGAAACAATAAATTGCACAGAAGAAAACCTTGGTACTAAACTATGGACCTTGGTCTTAGGATTCTATGAATTTGACCTCAAAGGCAAGGGAAGTAACAGCAAAAATAAATGAATGGAACTATATCAAACTAAAAATCTTCTGCACAACAAAAGAAACCATCAACAAAACAAAGAGGCAACCAACCGAATTGGAGAAGATATTTGCAAACAACACCTCCAATAGGGGCTAATATCCAAAATATATAAAGAACTTGTACAACTCAACAACAAAAAACCAAACAATCCAATTAAAAAATGGGCAGAGGACATGAACAGACACTTCTACCAACAAGCTACAAATGGCCAACAGATATATAAAAGATGTTCAGTCTCATTAGTTGCTAGGGAAGTGCAAATCAAAACCATGAGATAACATCTCACACCTGTTAGAATGGCTATTATCAATAAGACGAGTAATAACACATATTGGAGGGGTTGTGGAGAAAAAGGAACCCTCATACACTGCTAGGGGGAATGTACATTAGTATAGTCACTATGGAAAACAGTATGGAGATTCCTCAAAAAATTAAGAATAGAATTACCATATGACCCAGCAATCCCTCTTCTGTATCTACACAAAAAATCTGAAAACATTTTTCCACAAAGATATATGTACCCATATGTTCATTGCAGCATTATTCACTGTGGCCAAGATATGGAAACAACCAAAGTGTCCTTGGATAGATGACTGGATAAAGAAGTGGTAGTATATATATACAATGGAATATTATTCAGCCATAAGAAAAGATAAAATACTGAATTTGTAACAACATGGATGGATCTTGAGAATATAATGCTAAGTGAAATAATTCAGACAGAAAAAGACAAGATCCATATGATTTCACTCACATATGGGGTATAAAACTGAAAGCAACAAATGAACAAGACAAACAAGCAAAAACTCACAGACACATACAACAGTTTGGTGGTTACCAGAGGGTAAGAGAGGAGGAGGGCCGGCCGAGTGGCGCGTTGGTTAAGAGCTGGCTTGGGACTCCAGAGGGCCTCGGTTCGGATCCCGCATATGAGGGCCAGTGACACTGCCCTCTACAGCTAAGATACTGAACAACAGCTCAACCTGGAGCTGAAGGGCTGTGAGTCACCGGCGACGGTGTAGACTGCAGCCCCTGCTGCAGTGGGTTGCCATGGGCTACCGTGTGTAGCCAGTAGTCAGCATGAGCGGCCAGCAGCCTCAGTGAGGGGCCATCCAGAAGCCGGCGACTGATCTGCCTCACCCGGGAAGAGCGCAATGATGGTGCCAACTTGGGCCAGTGAAGCGACGTCCTCCACAACTAGACTGAAGAACAAAAGGACAGCAACTTGTCTGTTCCCCTTCCCCCAATTCCCCAGCACTGTTCCAATTCGCCAATAAAAATCTTTAAAAAAAAAAAAAAGAGAGGAGGAGGGAGGTAGATGAGGGTAAGGGGGTTCAAATATATGGTGATGGAAGATTTGACTGTGGATGGTGAACACAAAATGCAAATATATAGATGATGTATTAAGAATTGTACACTTGAAATCTATATAATTTTATTAACCAATGTCATCCCAATAAATTTAATAAAAAAGATTGTAATGGACTATAAGCAAAAAGTTTGTGATGTTGAAAGGAAAGGCTGGACCCAACTATGATGTTGAATTTACTGCTAGCTCTGGGTTGTTTAAATAGGCAGAGAGGCTCAGCATGCTCGCATAATAATGAAATCACCGAACAACACATATCTTAGAATGTATCTCTAATGTTAAGCGATGCATGACTGTAACAGCAATGTTCAGCAGCATGGTGTTGCAGTAAAGATATAGGTTTTGGTAAACACTAGCTGTGTGATATTGGAAAGTAATGCTGCTGATGATGATGACAATGACAGCTGTGTAGAAAACAGTTAACATGGAAGGCCTAACTCCGTTATCCTTAGAAAGGCCTGCTTACAGTATTGGCCCTTGGCTGATGCCTGGTAACTTAAGCTTCAGGAGAGTTCCCACAATTCCCTAAATGTTCAGAGTTGCTCTTTGCCTACACTGTTTATGTAAACAGTATGTTTATGCTGAACGCCTGCTGTCTTCCTGGGAGACTGGAAGCTTGGTACATGCCAGGTAGAGGTTGCCTACATGACCAGTCTCCAACAGAAATGTGGGCACTGGGTCTCCAATGAGCTTTTGTGGGCACGTGTGTTGTCACAACTTGTTGCTGAAGAAATTAGCGCATCCTGTGTGACTCCACTGGGACAGGCTCTTGGAAGCTTGTGCCTGGTTTCCTACAGACTTCGCCAATGCACCTTTTCCCTTTGCTGATTATTTATATTCACAGTTTTTTTTTAATGGAAATAGGCTACATATACTATTCTCCAATGTGCATTTTTTACTTTATAATATAGCTTGGACATCGTTCCGTGTCAGCATATATAGATCTATCATTTTTAATAGCTTGTTCATGTAATTTTTAACAACCTAGTAAAATAAACATTAACCTTTTTCTCTCAGAAGTTAATTTCATTTATATAGTTTCAATAATTCAAGATTAATTTGACAATTAACATACTTACAGGATGCTTGAGTGTGCAGAGCTCGTATAAGACACAGCCAAGAGACCAAATATCCCTGGAGAAGACAAGAGTTTACATGCTAAAAAATATCCATAGTTCTTAATAAAAGCCTTATATTTGTCCATCTTTATAATTTTATATAGGTTGACTAGTTTTTAGAAATTTTTAAGATACATTATCAATTCTTATTCTTACTACTATAAGAGGTAAAATAAAAACAATTTGTAGTTTGTCAGGGTCCTAGTGAAGAAAAGATATACAAATTTGCTACAATCTGATGGCTCAATATTTACTTCAACATCATGTGCTCAAACAAAATGGAATTTTGAGCAATTTGGAAGGAGGCAGGACTCAAACATGGATTTATTTTGATTCTAAAAGTAAATTTTGGTTGATTTAGAAAGGTATGTTCCCCTCAAGGCTATTGACAGAACCAACGTTTTATTAAGTGATGAAAATAGTACTGGAACTCAATAAACTTGAAAAACGTGCTTACAATATATGATTAGAGACTTGCTCTTTAGTACTTAGTACTTACTATTTATATGTGATTGGTTTAATTAAGAGTTAACTTATACAACAAAAAGCATAATTAAATCTAAGGGACCAAGGGAAACATAATGAGAAGTCAAGAAAGTGAGAAGATAGTCAAAGAGTCAAAACAAGAGGTATTCAGTAAGGTGAGGTAAATGGCTCCATTATTTAGCAACACTTCTTTTGAGTGGGGGCGTGTAGCAGAAGCAGAGAGAGATATACTACAGGTTTGAGTACAATGAAGGGTGATTACAGAAGAGGTAGGAAACAACTTCTGATTGGTTTCTAGAAATTTTCTAGAGTTTCTAGAAGCTCACTGATCACTTCCCCCCATCACACAAAATTTTCTCTTTACCTGGTCTTCCCTAGGCCCAAACTCCTCCTCTGTCCCAGAGCACCCTCTGCTGACAGTGTGGTGAATTCATGTGCCTACAGAGCTCTCCAGGATATGAAGCCACCTGGGACTGAGTGGCAACTTTTGTATGCCTTTGTACCTCCCTATGTGGTGAGGACTGTGGTAATCCTGGGGATGATTTCCTGCTCTAAAGGAGGCAGCTGATTATTGCTGAAAACTTCTAATTATCAGAATCACCAAATCAATATATTTGAATGTTGACCCAAATTCTCAAACAGCACAAAGAAACAGAACAGTGTTGCTTAGCTTAGGGCTCTCAGCTGGCAGCAGCACTAAACTCTGCTCTAGAGAGCATGCCCTTCCACCCAGCCCTATACTAGCTGCATTCCTGCTCAACTTGAGGCCAAATGCCTTTTTGGTGCCAGGGTATAGTTCCAAAAAAATACCTGTTCTTTTAGTATGTGGAGAAATGTTTACTATTCTTTTTGTAAATCTCTACCAGCTGGGTTTTGCTTTCCATTTCAGTTTCAAATCAAACAGCCAAATATCCCTTGGATATTTTTCTAAACAAATGGACAATTAACTCACAAAAGGAATTCAGTCTTCCTGATAGGCCAACTGGTTCAACTGGCAGCCATCTTTGACAAGTGAAATTTTTTTCCTTCTTACGTGGAAGTTAAAAACTACCTCATCTTCATCTTTTATCACTGTGTATTTTAATATTACTCCTCAGAGCTAGGCTCTGGTATCACATTCATAAAAACCAGCTGAGTTTTAAAGCTGGAAGATACCTTAATGATTACCTAGCCAACACTTTTGTTGGTATAGGTAGAGGAACTGCGGCCCACAGAGGTCAACTGATTTGGTCAAGCTGATGACAGAGCCCGGTGTGGGGGAGGAAGAAACTTTCCTCTACCCTCAAGGTTTTTTCAGTTGGTCTAATAAATATACATGAGAAAGATTAAGAAGAGAAAATAACCAAATTTAATTATATATGTACATATGGGAACCCTGCATACATGAGTCAGAGACCAACATACATGAGAAATTAGGGACAGAAAGGGGAAATGAAGTATATATGGCATTCTAAGCTAAGGATGAGGCAAGGTACCTTGGGGCTTCAGAGGGGAGGAAGGTCATTGCAGGACATAAGAAGAGCAGATAATATTCAGTAACTAAAAGTTTGCCCTGCCATATATAGGTCAAAAAGGCTATCTCTGATAATCTCTTATTATGGGCAAGGCCCCTAATTTCAATTCTTGTAGGTAATTAAAGGAGAGCAAAAGTTTCTCTTGAGTCTTGGTTGCCTTTAGCTCGAAATAATCCACATACCACAGAGGCACATCTTGGCGTGACTCATTCTGAACCCCTATACAAGACTAGGACTCCGAGTTCCTAATCCAGTGCTCTTGTCACCACACCACACTGCCTTCTATCTAGCCCACCTACAACACTTTTCTGCAATGTCCTAAGTAGTGCTTAGAAGACATGAAAGTCAAATACAAACATGGACATCACAATGACTGTAATTTTCAATATTATCCTTTCTATCACTTGTATTTTTAAATAAAGAAAATGTTCTTTATTCTAAATAAGTTCAAAAGCTTCTGGGAACATGAAGTGGCCAGGGACAGTCACTGAAATTGCCATTTCACACATGAAGAAAATGAAATTATAAAAGTACCATAAGAAAGAGAGAATCCATCAAATTTTACTGAAACTTTCAAACCAATAGTCAGCAACTCACGTTTTATTGTTGTAGGGCTTATTCTGACAGATCTCTGGAGACAGGTAGTAAGGTGTTCCAATACAAGTTTGAGCAAGTTCCATGGAACTAACAAATTATATTGAATAGCAAAATAACATAGCTTATTATTGGAGTAAGAAAAGGCTTAAGATATGAACATATAAAAAAGTATAAAAATGGATAACAAAATTTGATGCAGGCACATATTAAAATAAAGAACATATTGTACATTGATAACAGAATGATAAAAATAGTTGATATTTAAACTTATAATTCACCGCCCCAAAATCTACACACTAAAAGAATGTTATGGCCTAAAGTTTCAACAAAGAGGGACAATTGTCATATTACAAAAATTTCTCAGATGGAGAAAGAGTCCCTTATTTCCAATTATCAAAGTAATGTAATCTCTTGATCTAAAAATTTGGAAAATATGAAAGTAAATAAAGAAGAAAAAAGTTATCCATAATCTTACCACCCAAAAACAATTATTATTAAAATTGTGATAACTTTCCTTCCTATCTTTTTTCCATGCATATTTTTCACAGTACTGTGACCATAGTGTATCTAAAATTGAGAATTTCATTTTTTACCTAATATAACAAACATTTCTTCATATCATCAAGAAGTACTCAAAATCATGCTTGTTAGTGGCTATATACTATTCACGTACTGGCTATGCATTTAACCATTTAACCATTTCAGATAGATGATGTATTGCAGAATTGTACACATGAAACCTATGTAACTTCGATAACTATTGCCACTCCAATAAAATTTAATTTTTAAAAAAAGTAATAAAAAAATAAATTATTCCATTAGAACAAATTCCCAAAAATAGAACAGTTAAAAATCTTTTGAACTACCACCAAATTGTCTTCCAAACCAGTTACACCAATATATTCCCCCAGCATGTGTGAACTTGCCTGGTTCACTAAATTCTCACTAGCTTTATGCATATTAAAGTTATGTCTCATTTGGTAAGTTTAGATCACACTGCACAACATCGCCACCAACATTCTATTATGCCAAGATTTATCTTGAGAATTTTAATTTCAGACAAAGTACCATTTGAATGATTTAATAGATTTATATAAACAGTTAAATTATTTGGAAACCAAGCTTTTAATATCTTCTTAATTTACGATACCTAAAAGTATATATTTTGGCTGTTATGAATAGAAAAAAATATGATTTTGAAAAGTACTTACTTGTTCAGAACTTTTGCTATACCAAAGTCCCCAAGCTTTGCAACCATTCCGTTCTTGCTAAGAAAAATATTCTATAAATGGAGAAAACGCTATATTGTTTGAGAAATTTCAAAAACACAAAAGATCAGTTCTGTCTTGCTCTTCACTCTGATCTGTTGTTACCTGGGCTTTTATGTCCCTGTGTAAGATCTTCCTGTCATGAATATGTTTTAATCCCAGAGAAATCTGCACAAACCAACTCAGAATCTATAGAGGGAACATAAAACAAAACTAGTGAGTAGTCTGGTGGTCACTGAATTGTCTTCATAATAATATGCAAAAAGAGAAACAATGTATTTATGTATGTGCTTATATGAATGAAGCTAATTGATACACCATCTTATCATATTATATTCTTTTTACAGCTAGAAAAATGGAGGTGCAAAAGTCAATCCAAATGTGTTGGTATCAAAGGGAACTCCACATACACAAAAGACAAATAGAAGCAAGGGAGAGAGGAAGGCAGTTCATGATTTTCTTTGTTCTTAACACTAGATTCCTAACTGTATCAGGATGGTAGACTAGCAGCCCTGTTTCTTGATAACCCTGGTGCCACTGGTTTTTTCTTTTCAGTAGGAGGAGGATGCGAAGGGCAGAGAGAGAAAGATGAAGAAATGGATAGTATGTAAGGTTATTAAAAATTTTAATGAAATATCAATATATATGATTATAATATAAGAACAAAAATTTTACTTTTAAACTTTTTTTTTTTTTTTTTTTTTAGCTGAGCCATCCTGCCACCTGTTGGCAGCTCAGCGGCAGCTCAGCTCGGGCCAGACTCGAACCGCTGTTGCTCAGAGTTCAAACCTTTGAGCGAGCTCTTAACCAACTGAGCCTCTCAGCCGGCCCCTTAAACTTTTTAAAGCTTAACTTTTTTAGTCACGATTTAATTTTTCTTAGCTGGTCATGAGCCTCTTTAGTAAAATGTGTTCCGTGCCTACAGAGATTTATTTAAACTATCCTAAAATTCTATTCGTTCTTTGTCCTCCAAATTATACAGAAAGGAAAACCATAGGGGGAAAAAAGCCATATTCCAGATACTATAATTCAGTTGTAATTTTAGTTCTGTCCCACCAAAGGAAAATGTAATTCAAAATTTTGTAAAGTATTTTTGTTAAATGTGGCAAAATAATACCTAGATAGGAGGTTTCTACAAATATGGAATTTAATACATAATGTAAATGAGCATAGGAAAAATGCTTAATTAAATTTACAGAGGTTAGAGATATGGATTCTTTAATCATTCAAAATATTCCATTTTAACTCTAGGAGGAAGTCATATGGGTATGATGGTCTTAAACGCTAACATAGAACCAAGGAACAAATGGCCTATAGGAAGATGGTGGGCCACTCCTGGGCACTACTTAAGGCAGTGACCTTTCCCATCAATCACACAGGCCCTGATTCAGATTCCTCTCCATACACACATACCTGTCTCCTTCATGAGTACCACTCCCAAGAGGTATCCAAAGGAAGCTCAGAGTATAGAAGAAAAATGTGTTTATGAAAAGAGAAAACGGAAATTGTGACCATTATTCTTTACCTTTTTTGCTTCTCTCTCTTAATAACCAATGAAACTAAATAGCCATTGCTAGGAAGAGCTTCTATCTTTCTTAGCAAAGTGGGATAGCTATTTTAAAACAGAATACCAAATGGTAAAAGGAGGAAGAGTGAAACTATAAATATGTCACACTTAAAATGGCTAAGGACCATCTACAGGGGTGTCCTATATGAGGCTGTCCAAAAATATGACACTATCTTTTCTGAAGCAAACTTCATTCAGAAAGATTCAATTTAAGTTCAATTGCAAACATGCTCTGGACTAAATCTATCAGGAACATTGATCTACTATTTTATGGTTTGAATTTCTCTACTAGAAATCACGATTCATCTAAACACAGTCTGCTACTTATAGCATTATAAATGTAATGCCCCCATATAAATTAAAAGGCAAATTAGAAGTGTTTTTACCTGATCTTCACTAAATAACACTCCCCGTTGTCTATTGATTCTTTTCATGAGATCCCCTCCATCACAATACTCCATCACAATGAACAGCCTGTTGTTCTCTGTAAGAAAAGGCATCATTTGGTTCTGGAAGGGTTTCAGACATTTAATAAACATTTGCATTTCAAGTTCTAGAAAATGGAGACTATAACAGCAAAATTTAGTGTGTGTGTGTATATATATATATATATATATATATATATATATATATATATATATTATACACATACATATACACACACAACTCTGGCTATAGGATCAAGATGGGCTGTGCTCTAATCTCGCTTCACCACTTACATTTCTTAGCTCTGTGACTCTAAGCAAGTTATTTTAATTTATCTGTGCCTCATTACCTCATCTGTAAAATGGAGATAATAATATAGAAACTCCTCTTAGAATTGTTGTAATGAGTAAATGAGTTAATCCATGTCGTGCTTAGAATAATGCCTGCACATAATGACAGTTCAATAAATGTTAGCTATTATTATTAATATATTCCTGCAAGAGATTAGAAATCTGCTATAAAATAGCAGCTATCTTTCCCAACACCCCAAGAAGAATAAATAGACTCTTCTTGAATTTGAGAATAAATTTTTATTTATATAGCACTTATTTGACCACATTATTGAGTACAATAGACACTCTTTTAACTGACCTCTGCCTGACCTACTCACTAGATCAATGGGCATACTCCACTAGGGCTGCCCACTCAAGGTTACCACTGGTGGCTATTTGACTCTAGTAGGCCCAGTTGCCTCTGCTCCCACTGATTTTTACCAAGACCATTGTGTGTGTTCCCAAATCTGTTTATGCCAATTATACTTGTTATTGTAATTATTACATAACTGATGAAATATGAATGGGAAAAGAAAGATGTGATTATTTCCACAAAAACTACATTGAAGGCTTTGGATGACTCTAAAAGTGAATAGCTAAAAAAAGTCATTGCCTTAAATGTTGGATGGAGCAAGTGGAAAATAACTGGGAACACTTTTAAAGGATTGTGCACACACAGTATCTGTAAATTTTTACTCAACTCTAAAAATATCAGAAATCATAAATGAAGGGACTAGCCTATGCAAATAAGAATATTCAGTACTCTAATCAGTGGACTCATAATGTGCTCTTGCCTCATGTCTTTGCAGTGGCTGTTCCTCTTGCCTAGAAAACTCTTTTCCAGACAGTAGCATGACTCTTCAAGTCTTTGCTCAAATGTCACCTTCACAATAAGGCCCATCCTGACCACCCTATTTAAAATTGTTCCCTCCATTCCTGCCTCACCTTATTTTATTTTCCCACAGCACTTATCCCCTTCTAACAGATTGTCTAAATTGTATTTATCATGTTTACATTTATTGTCTGTCTTTCTCCCTGCCCTCCCCCCTAAAATGTAAACTCCACAGTTGTAGTAGGCCCTAGTGCACACACATTGTATAACTTCTTCCCCTTGAGTGAGGGCAGAACCTGGAAAGATGATGGAATATCACTCCCAGAATGATGTTATGTTAGCAAAGGGGGTTTTGCTGATATAATGAAAGTTACTAATCAGCTGATTTTGAGTTAATAGAAACAGAGATTATTGAGGTGGGCCTGATTTAATCACAGGAGCCATTTAAAATTGGGCTTAGAGGGGCTGAGTGGCTCAGTTGGTTAAGAGCTCACTCAAGAGTGTGAGTTCTGAGCAACAGCATCACCAGTTCAATTCCCAGCCCGAGCTGAGCTGCCACTGAGCTGCCAACAGGTGGCAGGACAGCTCAGCTAAAAAATAAAATAATATAAAATAAAATTGGGCTTAGAGGTCAGAGACAGAGGAAGTTAAGAGATTCTATGCAGGCGAGGGCTTCTTAAAAGGCCACATGGTAGGGGAGGGAAGTTGGCCTCTAGAAGCAGAGAACCACCCCCCACTTAACAGCCAGCAAGAAGGAGGACACCTCAGGTCTACAACTGCAAGTAAATGAATTCTGCCAACAACTTGAACAAGCGTGGAAGAGAACTATGAGCACCAGCTGACATCTTGATTTCTACTATGTGAGTCCCTGAGCAGAGAATCCAGCTAAGCCAAGACCAGACTTCAGACATAGAGAAATTGGGAGATAAGTGGGTGTTGGTTTAAGCCACTAACAATGCAGTCGTTGTTACACAGTGACAGAAAACAACACTGCAGTGATTTTTGCCTACTTTGTTCACTGAGGTATGTATATCCCCGAGACCTAGAACATGCCTGGCATATAATAGGTACTTGATAAACATTTACCGAAGAAATGTAAGTGGAATTAATTTAGCCTCAGGAGAATCTCACCACATTCTCCTTATTTCCGTATGTTGCTTCAAACCTGTACAACTTCATAGTCCCTACAGAGAAACATTTAATGAACTAGAGCCGGGTCCTTCTGTTCAGAAATACGAGAGCTGTCTGAGGGGAAGCAAAGGCTTGATCTCCAATCCCCAGTAGTCAGGGGCTGCAAGGACCTCTGAGGCTTTCAGAGAAGCTTGGTGTTTTAAGTGCCAACAATCTTCCAGGCAAATGAAAAGGCAACACAATAGCTCTAGGTTTTCTAAGCACAGGGGTGCTCTACTTAAAAAAAGATAAAAGCTGTCATTGGAAAATTTAAGTTTACAATATAAACAAACTCAGTGGAGGTCATTTATACTGTAAAAATGACCTCTAATTTTATAATAGTACCCAGGGTAAGCTGCCCTCAAATATCCATTTTTTTATGGTATAAAATCATATTCCAGTCTTTAAAATGGTCCACTCCATGCATTCATTCAGTGAATACTGTATTGAGCACCTACTATGTGCTAGATGCTGTGGATCAAGTGGTGTGGAAAAGAATCCATTAAATTTACTATTTAAAAGGGAGACAAATATTAAAGCAATTCATAACTGTCTATATAAACAGACATTTGCACACAAGTAGAAAGTGCTGGGCAAGTTCAGTAAAGGGGGCTATAATTTGAACTGTGATGTCAGAGAAGGCCTGAGGATGAGTAGAAGGCAGCCAGACAGGGAGTCACAGTAATAGCCCAAAGAATGAGGAAAAGAAAGATCTGTTGTTATTAGGAATCAACGATCAAGAATGTAGACACTGTACTTGTGTAACTCCAAATATTCGCATAAACATAAAATAAATTCAGTCATTTTGATTAATTTAAAGAATGCTAAAGTTAAAAAATAGAGATCAGAAAGCAAGTTTACAAGGGAAAAAATGTGTAGGCTTTTTTTTAAAAATACTTGTGATTGGTGCTAGAAGCCATTCAAAGCAGCTATTTTATGAAAAATAAATTTTAGGGGGAAAAAAGACAAAATAAGCACCTTGAGAAGATGTTATTTCTGAGTTAACAATTAAATGATAAGGTGGGAGACAAACACTTAGTTGGAATTCTCAAGTATCTTGCCTCTGAAGTTGGGGTAAAAATGCATAATTCTTTCACTGTAGAACTAATATTATATTCTCTTTGGCAAAGTAACTCCAAATTGGGAAATAAGCAAATCATTTTAATGTCCTTCACTAAGCTTCCTTTCAATGGACATTATTTCTCTTTTGACAACCAAAAATGGGTTGGGATGTCAGGGTATTTTAAGGGTTTTACATATTTTGTGAAATAAAGTTCTTAAAAATTTTACTTTTTTTATAATAAAAAAGAATGTAGACACTTTGTTTAGTGGCTGTCCCTTAAAACTCTTTTGATACATGTGTACTGCTCAGCTCCCAGGAAGACCTCAGAAGAGTCCCTGAGAGTCTTTTAAATACCCAGCAGCTAAAGAGGGCTGCACACAGAGACTATTTTGAATGAAGTGGTTTTCATTTGTAAGATACAGTGCCCTGCACAGTGTGAAAGCTCAAATAACAGTGTTCATGTTCATTTATTTACTGATTTTTAGCCCCCTGCTGGTGCTTGAAGATAGCTAGGTAACACTCTTCCTCCATGAACTACTTACCACCTACGAATGAGCACCACAGTGCAGAGCGCTGGGATGGGAAATGCCCCTGGTGAACCGTGGGCACGTGCAGCCCTGTCACAGCCTATAAGCACCTGACAGACTGGGTATGTGTATATTGTCTCTCTTCCCACTAGAATGTAATCTCCATCAGGACAGGAATTTTTGCCTGTTTTGTTCATTGCTCTATTCCTGTCACCTAGAACAATGCCTGGCATGTATTAAGCATTCGAGAAACATTTGTTAAGTGAATGGATGGTTTCTGACCCATGCACTTTTCATGTTTATTTTTGTTTTGTTTTGTTCTTACTTTTAGAGTAGAGTGATGGATGGAGACAGATTTTGAATTCAAGTGTGCAAATGGAAGGGTTGCTTCCTTTAAGTTTTCCCCTCTATGCCATTTGCATGGCCATGGTGCCTGGCTGTTAGCTGCCTCTCTGTAAGAGGACTGGACAGCCCCACCCCCCTTGCCACAGGACCTCCAGGAGTTCATGTGGGCAGAGTATACCCTCCCCTCACCACTCCATTATCAAGGTTAGCTGTGAGGCTGCTTTGCAAAAGGAATGTGAGCCCTTAAGGAAAACGAGAAGCATGCCACATCCTAGCAGGGCTCTGAGAGTGATGGTGTGGCGGGCTCTCTGTCGTGCCCTTTTCTCTTGCTCAGGAGAACAGCATGCTCCGTATCTGGGCTGCCCCTTCCACCTGCACCCCAGATTTAAGACTCCAGCCCACCCACAACTAACATGGAATGAGTGAGAAATAGGTGTGTATTACTGTAGGTCTCTGAAATTTGGGTGTTGTTACTGCAAATTTGAACTATTTGAAGGAGTAAGAATTAAAGAGAGGAGAGAACACTGAAGAAAATGTGGGAAAGCTGTCTACAAAAACTCACTAAAGAAGAAATAAAGATGATGTCCTAAATTACAATTTAAGTAAATGGGAAAACGAGTCCATTCACAAAAACTATACACAGTTCTCAGGAACATATCATTTATAGAAGTCTACATGCTTATACTTTATTAAAATAATTTAAGAATGCTAGAAAGTCAAACCTTGAAATGAACTGAAGAAGGTTACAATGTTAGGGTGTTTCATCTTTGCCAGAAGAATGACTTCTTTCTTTGAAGCTTCTTTTTCTTGGATGGGCATCTAAATTATATTAAGAGATAGAATAGTCTGTAAAGATAACTTACTTTCAAGAGCATGCTTTTGGCTCACTTCCATCTAAAGCAGCGGTTCTCAACCTTCCTAATGCCACAACCCCTTAATACAGTTCCTCATGTTGTGGTGACCCCCAACCATAAAATTATTTTCGTTGCTACTCTATAACTGTAATTTTGCTACTGTTATGAATCATAATGTAAATATCTTTTTGTTTTCCGATGGTCTTAGGCGACCCCTGTGAAAGGGTCATTCGACCCCCAAAGGGGTCACAACCCACAGGCTGAGAACCGCTGATCTAAAGTTTTCCAGGATTTCATCGGCTTTTTTTTTTTTTAACTTTAATGGGGAACCGTGTGTTTTCCCAGGACTCATCAGCTTCAAGTTGAGTGGTTGTTTCAATTTAGTTGTGGAGGGCGCAGCTCCACGGCCCATGTTGGAATCGAACTGGCAACCTTGGTGTTATGAGCCCGTGCTCTAACTACCTGAGCTAACTGGCTGCCCCTTCACTGGCTTTTAATGGCACTTCTGAAACCAATCTCTCAACATCAGGAAATATTTCTAGAATTAGCAAAGTGTCTTATGTTAATATTTAATCAATGGTTTGTCAATGACAATCATAAACAAAAAATAAATATTTCTGATGAAGTTTTGCTGTATTAAAAGTTCAGTTGGCTCCAGACAAAAAAAAAAAGCTGAAGGAGTTCATCACCACCAAAACAGTATTACAAGAAATGTTAAAGGGGGGGGGGGAGGGAAGTAGAAGAAATGTTAAAGGGACTTCTTTAAGAAGAAAAAATAAAAAATTTGAATAAGAAAATATAAAGAAAAAAATTCTCACTGACAAAGGCAAACATAATAAAAGCAGTGGATCAACCAATACTAAAGCTAATACAAAGGTTAAAAGACAAAAGTAGGAAATCATGTGTAATTACAACAGGAAACTAAAGGATACACACAAACATACAAATGCACAAAGGAAGTAAAACATAATAACAAAAACATAAACATGGAGGGACTGAGTAAAAACGGTAGTGATTCTAGAATGTGTTCAAACTTCAGGGACTATCAACTTAAAACAGACTGCTATAAACATAGCTTCATATATAGAGTGTGCCAAAAAAATGTATATACGTTTTAAGAAAGGAAAAACCTGTATTAAAATTGTAATACTCAATATATACCAATAACAAAAGATGACTACAAGACATGTGTATACATTTTTTGGCACCTCTGGTATATGAAGCACATGGTAACCACAAACCAATAATCTACAAGAGATATACAAGAAATAAATAAAAAGGAATCCAAACACAATACTACAGAAAGTCATCAACATACAAGAGAAGAGAGCAAGAAAATAAGGAACAGAGAACTACAGAACCAATTAGAAAACAATTAAAAAATGGCAATAACTATGTATCTATCAATAATTACTTTACATGTAAATGGGTTAAATGCTCTAATCAAAAGACAAATGGGTGAAGAAGAAGCGGTACATCTATGCAATGGAATATTACTCAGCCATAAAAAAGAATGAAATCTCACCACTTGCAACAACATGGATGGGCCTAGAGGGTATTATGCTAAGTGATATAAGTCAGACAGAGAAAGACAAATACCATATGATCTCAATTATATGTGGAATCTAAAAAAGAAAATAAACAAACAAAACAGAAACAAACTCATAGATACAGAGAACAAACTGATAGTTGACAGATGAGAGGAGGGTTGGGGGGCTGGATGAAAAAGGTGAAAGGATAAAAAGTAGAAATTGGCAGCTACAAAATAGTCACAGGAATATAGAATACAGCTTAGGAAATATAGTCAATAATATTGTAGGGCCAGCTGAGTAGCTCGTTCATTAAGAGTTGGCTTCAGAGTGCAAGCTCTGAGCAGCAGGTCCACCGGTTTGGATCCCACATGGGCCGGAGACACTGTGCCCTCTACAGCTAAGATGGTGAACAACAGCTCGACTTGGAGCTGGGCTGCCGTGAGTCACCGGTGACGGCGTAGGCTGCAGTGGGGCTGCAGTGGACTGCCGTAAGCTACTGTGAGTGGCTGGCAGCCAGCGTGAGCCGCCAGCAGCTAGTTTGAGCTGCTGCGAGCCACTGTGAGCGGCCGTCCAATGGCCAGTGACCGATCTGCCTCAGCCAGGAAGAGCACAATGATCACAATACCAACATGGGCCAGTGAAGCGACGTCCTCCACAACTAGACTTAAGAACCAAAAGATAGCAACTTGTCTATTCTCTCCCCCAACTCCCCAATAAAATCTTTAAAAATAATAATAATAATAATAATATTGTAATAACTATATATGGTGTCAGGTGGGTAAGACCTAGCCAGGTGACCACTTTGTACGTTATATAAATGTCTAACCACTATGCTGTATACCTGAAACTAATATAATATTAAATGTCAACTGCAATTGAAAAATTAAAAAAAAATTTTTAAGTTCAGTTGGGCTGGTGATGCTGTGTTAATTATTTAGGCATCTAGAGAAAAGTTATTTTGTATTTATCATTTAGCAGCAAAGGAACTCTTTATAAAAACGCAATCGTCCAGGAGCAATCACTGTCAAGAAGAAAGAAATAATATTTAAACACAAAAATGTGTTACATATCACATAAATCAGACCGGTAAAGTTCTGTATTAAGATTAATGCATTTTTCATTTTCAAATAAAAATTGTCTCTTGTGACTTCATGTATACTTGCTGAACAATACTTTTCCAATGTGTTGGTGTCGATGGCAGTGGCCACACCTCATTTCTACTTTTTCCCCTCAGTCTCTCATTCTTGGCACTTTGCCAACTTCTCATTTCTACCCTGACTTCCAGACCAGTTGCCCCACCTTTCTGGCCTCCATGGGTACCTGTTCCTCTCCACTGCTCCTTCTGTAAGGTCTTTACCACTGACCCACACATAATGTGTGTTTCCAAATTTCTCATCCTCATTTAGAAATAAGACTTTGTAAAAAACTAACATTCTCGATCCCAGCTTTGTGACCTCCTAGCTACGTATCCAGTAAGTTCTTTAACCCTTCTAAGCTTCAATATCTTCCCCCCACCAATTTGAATGGTATAGACAGTACATATGAGTTTCAAAACAAAAAATGCTGAATTACTCCTACTCAACTGATAGATTTAGCTCCTTAAAAAAATTTTAACTACTATTTTTCATATGAATATTATAAACAAAATTAAAAGCAAACATACGTTAGGTTAAAAAATACTGGCAATATATTTGACAAAGATTTTGTATTTGTAATATATAAAGAATTCTGGCAATTAATAAGAATTAATTAAAAATGTATTTTGGCAAACTCCAATATAAATATGGCAAAATACATGAATAGGAAACACACACACACAAAATAAATGGCTGATATACAGAAATAAAAATGGCTGATAAACAAAAAAATTCAGTCTCACTCAGTCATTAAAGAATAAAAACTAAAACAAAATTTGATGTAACATTTCATCTGTGAAATTGGAAAAGACAAAAAGAATGTTAATAACCACTATGAGGCAGAAAGCAGCAAAATGGAATCATATATTCAGGTGTTAAGTCTATAAACTGTAAAATCGTTTTGGGAAGGCAATCTTAGAGTATTAATACGAAACTTTAAAATGCTCCTATTTTTGACTTATTATTTCTTCTGGAAATTTATCCAAAGAAAATAATCAGGAATGTGCCCAAGGATTCTCATACAAAAGTCGTGACTAAAGCGTCTTATCAGTTTTTTAATTACTCTAAAAATACATGCTTGTGATTTAAAAAAATATTTTAAGCCAGATAGACGTGAATAAGGTAAAATGGAAACTTTCCCTTTTCTTTCCCATCCACTCCATGCAGTCCTATTTTTTAGGGATAACTGCTGTTAATTGTTAGACCCTTTTTATTTAATGCATGTATAGGTAAATATATACATACATATATATTTATATGTTATTTATATTGTTTATTAAAAATGAATCATACTCTACATGTTATTTAATCATAGCAAAAAAAATCAAACAATTATCTGAAGTAGAAAAAGAGTTAGATAAATTATGGTATTTTTAACCTGATGTCACACTACGCAGTCATTAAAAATCAAGGGAGGAATGTGTTATAGTAAAAAGAGTAGAGAAAGAGTCAAGATGTGCTGGTTACTGTGCATCCTTGAGTAAATTACTCAACCTGTTTGAGCCACAGCTCTTTTACCTATACAATGAGAGCAATGAAAGCTGCCTTTTAGGATTGCTGGTAGGATAAAAGAAGGTATATGTAAAACACCTAGGATAGCACGACATATAATCGGCACTCAGTCAGTGGCAACATTATCATTATTATTATTGTGACATTTAATATTATCATATGAGAACATTTCATTATATGAAAACTTTTAATGACATGAGAAAATATTCACAATATATTACAAAGTGTAAAAAGCTGCTATAAAAGAGTATATCCACCATGAAACTAATCATTCTAGTAACTTATAAAGTACATTTATACATTAAAAATAGCTTGGAGAGAAATACACCATAATATTAATAGTGATTAAGAGAGAGGTTATAAATGATTTTTATTTTCTTCTAAATAGTCTTATTTTCCTCTTGGGTTCTTTTCAAAATTTCTACAATGAAAATTTTTATATTTATAATCTTAAGAAAACATATAACACTTTTTTGAGGCAAGAAATAAAAGGGTATGCTTGATAACAGTAGCATGATAATATTTTCTTTTAGCTTTTTGGTACCTGTAACAAAATAAGCAATTTAAGTTCTGGGGTCTACAGTTTGCTGAGTAGAGAGGCATTGGAGAGATGAAAAGAAATGTAAATTGGGTTGGCAGAGTGGCTCCTTGATTAAGAGTTGGCTTGGAAGCGCAAGCTCGGAGCACCAGGGCCCCAGTTGGGATCCCACGTGTCCCACATGGGCCAGTGACGCTGCGCCCTCTACAGCTAAGATGGTGAACAACAGCTCGACCTGAAGCTGAGTTGCCGTGATTTGCCGGGGACAGTGTAGGCTGCAGTGGGGCTGCAGTGGGCTGCCATAAGCTACAATGTGTGGTCGGCAGCCACCGTGAGCGGCCATCCAATGGCCGGCAACCAATCTGCCTCAGCCGGGAAGAGCACAATGATCACAATACCAACATGGGCCAGTGAAAGGACGTCCTCCACAACTAGACTAAAGAACAAAAAGATGGCAACTTGTCTGTTCCCCTCCCCCAATTCCCCAATAAAATCTTAAAAAAAAAAAAAAGTAAATTTCTCAAGATAAAAAGTAATGAAAAACTACATTAGAGTAGAAAGGAAGAAAGAATATATTTGGATACTGTGACACAAGTGTTGCTAGGCACACATGATAACATAAAGAAATATGGAAAAGAGAATACTGAGACCTAATACAACATTATACTTACTTAGTGCATGGAGACAACGTTGGTTCATGAGTAAAAAGATGAAAAAAAATAATCAGTGCTGTATTAGAAAAATAGTTTATTATCTATACTAAAGAATGGGAGAGATATGAAATACAGTAATACATATATTTTTACAGAAGATTTGTTAGATAAGACAAGGTCTGAAAGTCTGGGCAGTTCTTACTAAATACTATTTTTGCCAAATGTTAAAATGTAGCACAATATTTTGCAGATGCAGCTGTAACCTCATGAGCTTGACCAAAATGATACTTTAGCCAACTGCCAAGAAGAAATCAACATGTAATTAGGCAAACAGTGTATATAAGCAACAGCTAGGCCTCCCGTCTGGGAGACAGAGCTTTGGATGTGAAATCTGTTTTCCTTTACTTGCTGCCAGTAAATAAAACCACCTAACGACAACCACGCCTCATTAACACCCCAAGCAGCAAACCCCCTGGGTTTGGTAACAGATTCACCTCCCAAATAGTTTCTTCTCTACTTAGAATTAAAATGGTTTTATACTTCCTAAGTGTGCACCAGCTTAACAATAGAGCTAGAGGTCCTGAAAGTATCTATTCATTGAATCATTTATCCAGTAAGAATTTATCGAACACCTGCTGATGCAAAGTATTATTAGGTGGTGTGTGGAATATCAAGATGAATGAGACATGGATTCTGCCTGCATAGAACACATAATTTAAGAAGGGGGAGAAGGAACAAAACAAACAGCTAAAGTACTTCAAAGCAGAAAGCAAGCAGTACCATTAACAGCAGTACTAATATGCATAAAAAGCTATGAGTTTACAGAGAAAGTGAGATTAGTATTTAAAGTGGGAAGGCTCTGGAAAATATCCTGGAGCTCAGTCTTGAACAAGTGGGATCTTAATGGTTGAAGATGGGCAGGCAAAGACGTTCTTAGAAGTAACAGCCCCATGAGGGAGCACAGAAGCTAGAGTGAAAAGGATTTGTATATGAAAAAACAGAAGGGTACATGAAGGGAAGGATGGAAAAGGTATTTGGGAATAAAACAGAGAGGGTGTCAAAACTAATCTGAAGAGTAAAATAACATAAAAAGTACAAGGCAAAAATTACTAATAATCCCACATTCCACCTAGATAATAACAAGTATGTCTTTTTTTCTTTATATGTATATGAAATATATCTGTGGGCATACACATACATATATATATAGATATATAGATAATGTATATATTTTTATAAAGATTGCATCATTCTACACATACCACACACTCTGACAATTAACTTCACGAACTCATCCTAGAAAAAGTGCTACATGCCTCCTTACTGAATATCGCTACAGTCACCTTCAAAGTATTCCCCTTGGGAAGCTATGCACCGATGCCAGCTCATTGTCCACCCTTCAAAGCAATATTGGAACTTTTTCTGGAATGGCCATCAGAGCTGTCATCATATTACCCTTGATGTCCTGAATGTCATCAAAATGTCTTTCTTTCAATATTTCCTTTATCTTTGGGTAAAGAAAGAAGTCATTGGGGGCCAGATCAGGTGAGTAGGGAGGGTGTTCCAATACACACCTTGTTTACTGGCTAAAAACTCCCTCACAGATAGTGCTGTGTGAGCTGGTGTGTTGTCGTGATGCAAGAGCCATGAATTGTTGGTGAAAAGTTCAGGTTGTCTAACTTTTTCACGCAGCCTTTTCAGCAATTCCAAATAGTAAACTTGGTTAACTGTTTGTCCAGTTGGTACAAATTCACAATGAAAATAATCCCTCTGATACTAAAAAAGGTTAGCAACATAGTTGCAACAAGTTCAAGAACTTAATTGCTAGACCTCGTGTATATATACACATAGCTTTTTGTGGCCTGAATATTTTCATCTTTACAACATATTGTGGACCTTACTCCTTGTCAATAATGCAGACAGGGCATGGATCATTTCCAAGGCTTTGATACATCTTGATAAATTCCACTCAGGGTGGTACCAATTTACCTTCCCATCAGTATAGTAAGAGACTGCCTGCTTTCTCCCACTTTTATATTCTTTTTAATCCTCCCCAATTGTAGAAGCAAAAAGTGATATTTGTTTAATTAGTATACTAATGAGTTTGAAACTTTTATATGACTTCTTCAGTTATGGGTTTTGGTTTTCGGTTTGTTTTGTTTTTATAAAAAGCTAGCACCCTTTAGTCAATACTTGCAAATATTTTTGACATTTTGTCAGTGTTCTTTCATCATTTATTCATGGTGGGGTTTTTTGTTGTTCTCTCTCTCTCTCTCTCTCTCTCTCTCTCTCTCTCTCTCTGTCACACATAAGTTTTATATCTTTCTGTAGTCAAACTTAGCCATTGTTTCCTTTATGAATTCTGTCCCAGTGAAGGTTTGGAGGCATAACTGGAACATTATCAAAATTGTGCTGTATGAAAATAGGAGCCTTGAGAAAGCTACAGAAGTGATCCAAGTGACCCAGGGCATCAACAAAAGTAATGAAGCAAAATCAAGGAAGACAGTCAACAGTTTTTAGCAAAAAATTGGATGCAGAGAGAGAAAAAATTCATAGAGGACCTCAAGGTTTTGAGCCTGGATATCATAAGGACACTAACATCATTAACAGTGTGCAGCACACAGCAGGTGAAGTGGGTCTGCTTAGAAAGATGAGAAATTTCTGCTTTGTTTCGAGTACAACTGTGGTCCCTTCCAAAACGGTCCTCAATGATCCTTGCCCTGAATTCCTGATGCACAGAAACTGCAAGATAATATTCATAAATGTTTATTGTTTAAGCCACTAAGTTTGGGCAATATGTTACACAACAATATATTGGGTTGTCGGAAAAGTCATGATGTATTTTTTTCTATGTTTTTCATTGCAAAAATGCGTCATGACTTTTCTGACAACCCGATATTACTAACAGAGATTACTTGAAGATATCTAGCTGGCAGTTAGGGCACTGGAAGGTATCAGGGCTGGAGAGAGAATTTTAGGAGTGATTTTCTTAGTGGTAAAGATTGAAGTGAGGTGATTTCACAATGTACAGAAAGAGATGAGAGCTGGCAAAGGGCACGCAGAGGGTGAGGAGACAGAGAGGCTTGAGGAAGAGCAGTCAGATAAACAGAAGAGAGTGAACAGAATACTGTAATGGAAGGAAGCTCTGATAGGTCACTAGAATAAGGGGACATTAGTAGAAGCCCTGGATCCTTGAAAACGGATCTACAGTGATAAATAAAGCATTCTCCTAGAAGCTAATCATCTATACTTTGAGCTTTAATATAAGTTTGGATAGTCCCTTTTTTTTTGCAATTTTAAAAAATGTGATAAAATAAACATAACATAAAATTTATAACATTTTAACCCTCTTAAATGTACAATTCAGTGACACTAAGTACATTCACATTGTACAACTTGAGTAGTCCATTTTGCACACATTTTGCATAAAATTTTTTCTGCTACTCTCGTTTATAAATCCTCTAGAAGGAAACCAACAAAACTTGCCTGAAAATTGATTCTAGCACACCATGGACATTATTGTCTCAATATATTTTCAAACGAGCACATCACTAGAGTGGGTGACATGAACACCGACCAAGGGGAATATAGCAAAAATGATTCCTTTTTTTTTTTTAAGATTTTATTGGGGAATCAGGAGAGGGAAGCAGCGCTGGGGAATTGGGGAAGGGGAACAGACAAGTTGCTGTCCTTTTGTTCTTCAGTCTAGTTGTGGAGGACGTCGCTTCACTGGCCCATGTT